>NW_026888972.1:0-12153 GCF_032173495.1 Musca vetustissima
ACCACCAACAATAACAAAAATAATTCCACATGTTGACCACTAATTAACGAATTTCTGGCGGCCACATACTTGCAACACAACGTTCTACCGCAAATGCGAATAATAATTATCCCTGGGAAAAATCAAAATGATGAACACCATCACCAATCCAATCACAATCAACCTCAACAACATCATCATCGAAATTGTGGTGGTTATCGACGTCATGATGATGATGATGATGACCATCATTATCCTGATGCTACTGGACTGCTACTGCTTCTGTCGAACAAAAATATTTGTACGGCATGATATGAAATCTATGTTCAACCTTCCTCCGCCTTTGGCAAAAATCCTGACATCTATTTTTGTGGAAAAACCGTTCGGAAACTTTTCACATTGGTCGGATGTTTATCTGTTCGAATTGGGTCGAAATTATGTCAATTGAAAACTGAAAATGAAATTGATTACAATTTTTTGACAAATTATTTAAACATGATCTCGATATGGATAAATATGACATATCACATAATTCTAATCACATTTTAAAATATCCTTTCTATCCTTTTTATGAATTCCAAAAAAAAAAATCGCATTTCCCAAAACTGTCATACAAATCAATTGACCAACCATTATTTACACACACACTTACATACATAAATATTGCATTACACAAAAACCTAACCCCTTACCTATTCATCTATTCCTTACAACATACTTTACCATTCATCCATCAATCCCTGCATTCATCTATTTAACTTTTGTCAATGGCGTGATGTGTGGCATCACCGCTACTGCTATCCATGTCCATTTTTTTCTTCCCTCCCTTTCTGTGTGTGTTTTCCGTTTCGTTTTTGTTTTTCTCTTCTTTTCTTCTCTCCAACAGACCGTTTTCGTGCCGATGATTTACTACAAGATTCACGTGAGGACTGTTATCTATCGACGCTGCACATCCATCATGCCACCGAACATGATGCACGTCCTTATTATCTGGTTGTGGAAAATGAACGTGGCACCGATCGTCATGCCATACAATTGAATGTGGAGGGTACGTTTACAGGTGCAGAAAAATCATGTTTTTTTACAAATTCTCTACATGTCTATGTGTGTGTGTCTGTATATGCCTGTAACTCTGTGTGTGTGTGTACTGCCTGTACTATCTATGTAGTAGTTGTGTATAAATTTTCTACTAACCATGCGATTTTCTTTGATTTTTTTTTCAAAATCCCTTTCTATGTGTGACACACAAACATACATAACTAACATATATTGTGTATCAGTGTGTGTGTTATATGGCGAGATTTTTCAAAGGAATTTTTTAATATACACACAATTGCACGTCTCCAGGATAATGCAACGCCATGGCATATCTATGAAACAAGCTCATATGAATATCATGACAAAGCATATAGAATGAATATATATGTATCTGTGTACATATATAATCAAGTAAACAAAATTTAATTAAGATATATTGTACGATAATAATATGAATATGAATAATTTTTCTTCGAAGTACAACAACAAAAAGAACAATTCTAGGTAGTTTAATTCCAGGAATTAAAGGAAAAAAGAAATGAAATAAAAAATAACTAATCGTAGGTTCGGCTACGACGAAAAAATGGGGTATGAAATTAAAGGAAGACTTTTGAACAACTGATGAGACTTATATGTAAATCGACGAAATATATATGACAGCTTTATCATAATCTGATTCTAGATTGCCAAATGATATGTGTACGGGTTGTTTTGACTTAGCCCCCTTACAGAGGTCTCGCCCCATTTTCGGCTTATAATTGTATCCTATAGATCGACTCGAAAAAACAAAGAAATATGATCATTAACGAAAATTATAGGTATTGTCCGTGATCATAACTGGAAAAATCGTGAAAAATTTCATAACGATCAGTGCTATATTTCCGCCCTCTAGTGTGGTAATGAGTTACTAAATAACATCTCAATACGTTAGCACCTGTAAGTATTTGAACGTTACTTCCACATCCGAGTATAATTTAAATGTTAACCGCACCTCTTGGATATACTATCAACTTCTCGGGTCCTTCATGTCCTTCAGGAGTAAATATATACGTCATAGAATACAAATTTTGTCATTTTTCACACAAAAGTCAGGGTATATTTGACCCGCTAAATAATGACCGATCTCTATCAAAACAGTCATGCTTATTCATTGGTCAGATCCCCTTCTTCATGCGGCCTCTGTAGCGGGCAGAAAAACCGACAAAAATGAAGTAATGGGTCCATCCCATCTTTGGGCCGATCCCATTCTCCATGCGCCCCTGGAGCGTGCAGAAAAACCGACAAAAATTAAGTATTTGGTCAATTTTCTTCCCCTAAATAGTAACCAATCTTTACCAAAAACAACATGCATGCCAAATTTCTGGAGGATTGGGCCATAACTGTTGCCCATATCGGGTTTCCGTCCGATTTAAAGTAAATGGTGCATCAAAGTCCCTATATATCTTTCGATTTGCACGAAATTTGGCAAAGCCTACTGAATTAAGTCTAGAACGATGTGCGTAAAGTTTCGTGAAAATCGGTTCAGATTTAGATATAGCTCCCATATATATTTTCGTCCGATTTAAGGTTAATGGGGCACCAAAGTCCCTAAAAATCTTTCGATTTGCACGAAATTTGGCATAGCGCACTGAATTAAGTCTAAAATGATGATTGGTGAGTTTCAGGAAAATCGGTCACGATTTCGATATAGCTCCCTTATACATTTTCGTCCGATTTAAGGTAAATGGTGCACCAAAGTCCCTAAATATCTTTCGATTTGCGCTAAATTTGGCATAGCGTACTGAATTAAGTCTAAAATGATGATTGGTGAGTTTCGTGAAAATCGGTTTTAGATATAGCTCCCGTATATATTTTCTTCCGATTTTATGTAAATAGTCCACCAAAGTCCCTTTGCATCTTTTGATTTGCACGAAATTTGGCATAACGTACTGAATTAAGCCTAGAATGATGTGTGCTAAGTTTCCCGAAAATCGGTTCAGATTTTTGTATAGCTCGGTCCAGTCCTACTTTTCTAGTTTCCTTATTGTTTTTTTTTTTTTTTTTTTTTTTTTGTCTATCTTCCCTCCTTTGGTTTAAGGTTTTTTTGGAATTTTTTTTTAATTAGCTCAGTTGATAAATAATTGTGTAAATATTCACTCAAAAGTGTTTAGAATTTGTTATTGAAATAATACACTATATAATTATATAAGAGTATTAAAATTCACCTACACCCAAACAGCATTTAACCTATTGTGGCCTAGCGTGTTTAACAGCACACGATTTTGTTACACCGAATTTAATCTATTTTAAGTGTTATGTGTTTTTAAAATAAAAATTGAAAATATCCATCAACATCAACAGGGGCGTAGCAAGAAACAAGATATAAGGGGGCTATCTCAAATAATCTTCAGAGGACCTATAGCATTTAATTTTTTGGCATCTTATCAATTACATATATTTCAATACCCTTCTAAAAAAAGATGCATTTGCTACGCCACTGCTATTACATCATGTCACTTTAAAATCTCATTGTATATATATACATATATATAATTATATGTATATATACATTCAGCTTTTTGTTTTATTCAAAAACGGCAATTAAAACAAAAATTTAGATATTTACTTAAATTCCCATACAAAAGATTATGACAATTATTTTTAAATATTATTTATTTTTGGAAAAACAAGCGCTTATTTTTATAATAGTTTATATAATAATGGTGTGTGTATATTTATATAACCTATTTCTGTGTTTAAATATGCAGAAAAACATATTGACAAAAATTTCCATCCCATGTTAATGCATTAGATTTATTTTCTAAAATTTATAATTTTGAGGTTTTTGGCGAAAATAGAGAGGTGTATAATTTCAAATTATGTGGATTTAATTTGATGGGTTAAATCAATATTATATCAATGTGTAATTAGATACTCATAAACACATTCACACCGAAATAAATTAATATTTTGGAAAAATAATTATTTTAATGGAAATAATTGGATGTTGGATGACGGAATACAACAAATTTTAAGGCATGGATTATTCAAGTCATATTTTTTCAAAGGCTATTCAAATAAAATATTTTTTAAATATTTTTTGTGTAACAAATTTTTTAAATATTTATTTAAAACCAGTGAGCGGAGCAGTATAGTCGGGCGGGGCCGACCATACGATACCCTACACAACTTCCATGAAAATCTAACTTTCTGTGGTTCTATATTCTGAGATTGGGCAATATTTCGCGATATTTGCACACTTTTGACTGGCTAGTGGTCAGTGTTACTAATAATCAGTACAGCCCCTCTACATACTTGTCCAGATTCCCTTCACCGTGGGTTGTGTTGTGATGTTCGGCTTTCGATTCTAAAAGTACAAATAATTAAGTTTTCGGTCCACTTCATCCGTAAAATTATTATCTGATCATCACCTAACATTTTAGGCGTTGTCCTTGACCATAATTGGAACCTCATGAAACTTTTCAAAGCGATCCGCGCTACATTTCCGCCCTTCAGTGTTGTAATAGGTTATTAAAAAATATCTGAATACGTAAGCACCTGTAAATATTTAAGTGTAACTCCCGCATCCGAGTACATACGACAATATAATTGGTATCAATTAAAAGATCAACCACTCCTCTTGGATATACTATCAACTTCTTGGGTCTTCGTCCTTCAGTGGTAAATATATACGCTATAGAATACAAATCTTGTCATTTTTCACACAAAAGTTAGGGTCCATTTGACCCCCTAAATATTGACCGACCTTTATCTAAACAAGCATGCCTATTCTCTGGCTCGATCCGCTTCTCCATGCAAAAATTCGCGGTGTTTGGGCCATAATTGCGGCCTCTGGAGCGACCAGAAAAACCGACAAAAATAATGTTTTTGGTCCATTTCATCCCCTAAATATTAACCGATCTTTTCCAAAATTTTTCCAACCCATCCTACATGCAAAATTTCGTGAAGATTGGTCCATAACTGTGGCCTGTATCGTGTTTACAAATTATAATGGACAGACGGACGGACGTACAGACATGTCTAGATCGACTCACCTAGTCAAGATATGACGATCGGTATACTTAAAATGGGTCTAGGACGAATATTTCGCGGCGTTACAAACTCTTGGGGCTGCAAAAAAGCTATAATACCCTGACAACATAGTTGTGTAGGGTATAAAAACCACTCCTTATTGGTGCCTAAAAATATTTATTTAAAAAAAAACACGCCTTATTGGTCCTCAACAAATATGTATTAAAAAACACGCCTTATACGTCCCTAAAAAATCATCTAATATGCCGCTTTATTATTTCTTGAAGAAATGTTTATTTAAAAAATCCACTACTTAATGGCTCCTTCTGTTTCTTCAAACGAAGTTCTTTCGAAAACCCCGCCTTAATGGTTGTTGAAAAAACATTCCAAAAAATCCAGGATCTATTGGTCCATGCAAAAAATATGTTCTTAGGAATACAATCCTTATTTATCCTTAAAAATCACGTCTTATTAAATCCTTAATTCTTAAAAATCCACGTCTTATTAATCCTTAAAAAAATATTCAGTTAAGAAATATTTAGTTAAAAAATATTTCTTGAAAAACTCATGCCTTATTGATGGGTCCTTGAAAAAATATTCCTTTAAAAATCCACGCCTTATTGATTGGTCCTTGCAAAAATATTTCTTTAAAAATCCACGCCTTATTGATTGGTCCTTGAAAAAATATTTCTTTAAAAATCCACGCCTTATTGATTGGTTCTTGAAAAAATATTCCTTTAAAAATCCACGCTTTATTGTTTCAATTTTTTTTTAATTGATCCCTGAAAAGAAATCCTTAAAATTAAAAATCCATTTTGAATTACTCCTTACAAATTAAAAAAAAGTCAAAGTGAATTTATTTAAGGAATATTTTATTATTGAAATAATTAATTATTACACCCTTCAATACACTGTAGTACAGGGTATTATGTCTTTGTGCATATGTTTGTAACAGGCAAAAGGAAACGAGATAGTCACATGTCCCTTTTGAGAATATGCATAGAATCACTTTCTAAGTCGATTTATGCATGTCCGTCCATCTGTCTGTCTGTCCATGTTAAATGTACAATGTACAGGTCGCATTTATGATCCGAATTGGATGAAATTTGGCAAAGGTCTCTTAATTGGCCCAAGGACTAACCCTATTAGAATTGGAAAAAATCAGTGCAGATTTAGATATAGCTCCCATACATATTTTCGCCCGATTTTATGTAAATGGTGCACCAAAGTCCCTATATATCTTTCGATTGGCACGAAATTTGGCACAACGCACTGAATTGAGCCTATAATGATGTCTGCCAAGTTTCCTGAAAATCGGTCCAGATTTAGATATAGCTCCCACATATATTCTATATTCTAGTCCCTATACATCTTTCGATTTGCACGAAATTTGGTATAGTGTACTGAATTAGGTCTAGAACGATGTATGCAAAGTTTCGTGAAAATCGGTCCAGATTTAGATATAGCTTCTATATCCGACCAAATGAAAAATTAAGTATCGGTAGCAGAAAGACATGTTTATGGATCGAATTTAATTTTATGGCCCTTTTAAAAATGCGACGTCTGTTAGGATTCATCTGTTTAATATAGCCAAAGTGGTGAAGGGTATCATATAGTCGGCCACGTCCGACTTTATTACTTTCCTTACTGATTTTTTTTTTTTTTTTTGTATATATTTGTTTCTTTAATTTCCAAGTCTTAACAATTAATGTTGTCGTAACAACTAATGTTATTTATTTTTTGTTTTTTTTTTTTTCTATAAATAATTGCATGTCTATAACATTGTCTGTCATATAACACAATAAATAACTAATTTAACCACACTTTCACATACATATGCATATTACATTTGTGTTTATAACTATGTGCGTGTATAGATGGGTATTAATAGAATAGTTTTTTTCTTCTTGTAATCATATTAAAAATTTTTTTGTTTTTTTTTTAATATTTTTTTTCATGCAACACAATGTCCTTTCGCCGATGATGATGATGACCATTTCACGCTCTCAATGACAATGCAACATTAATGATAATCTCATCTGATATGGTTACTATTTAACAACAACAACAAAATGGAAAACACGTGTCATCAATTTATGCAAATACCATCGACAACAACAATAACTACAATAACAAAACAACGCTCTTGGTGAATTAAATATAAATGCAATTATTCGAAAAAAAATACAATAACAATAACGACAACAACCAAACAATCGGCCAACCATCATCATCCTGAACCGAACTGCAAATGATGAAAATAACCCAAACGCATTTTAATGTTATTGATAATTACGAACATTTTTCTACTGACCTGGTTATTCTGCAAATACGCACGCACACTCACACAACGCATACCCACACATCTGCATAATGAAATGTATTTTGTTGTGCGACCACAGAACCACTGGAAATGAGTTATTTATTGGGCATTGCTGGCGGTTGTTTGGCTGCCCTACTACTGCTGATCTGTCTCTGCATCTATGCGATACGCATTAAAAAATGCTGCTTTAAGGGTAAGGATATTTTTTATACACCTTTCTTTTAAATATCTGAAAACCAATAGAAATATGTAATTAAATTTTAAAAATTATTTCTGCATTTAACCTTGCTTTTTCTCAAGCGGAATTATTTTCAGAACATTTATACACCTTTTTTTTAAATATCTAAAATCCAATAAAAATTAATAATAATTTTGTAAAATTATTTCTCCATTTATCCTTGATTTTTTCACCAAGAGGAATTCATTTCATTAAAATCTCTGATGAATTTTGGTATTTTCTTTTGTGCCATGGTCGGTAATTGTTAATCCATGAAAAATTCCTGTGGGGCCACAATAAAAGATGCAGGAATTTTAGTTGATGGCCATGTCACACAGAGAGCAAGAGATGCGTAAGGGATATACGAGAGACTCTCTCTGTGGGTGGTTTTAAGAATTATGCCGTTCAAAATAACGAAAAAATTAATTACATTATGGTTGGGAAATATTTTTACGGAAATTACACAGAAGTCAATGCAGAGGGTGGATTTATTAAAGAATATTTTTAAAGGACTAATAAAACGTATAATTTATAATTCAAGAACAATGTGTCGTATAAGTATTGACACAACTCATACGCACCCTACACTATAAACATAAATCATGAGATCTTAAAATGAGGAGTGGAATTTTAAAGAAATATTTTTCCAAGGATCACAAAAAAAAATTTTATAAGTAACAATAAGGAAATTTAAATAAATAATTTTTTTAAACCACTAAGGCTTAGATTTTTAAAGAAACATTTTTTTCAAGGACCCATCAACAAGGCATGGATTTTTAAAGAAATTTTAAGACCTCCATATGATTAACAAAGGCGTGGATTTTTAAAGAAATATTTTTTTCAAGGACCAATCAATAAGGCGTGGATTTTTAAAGAAATATTTTTTCAAGGACCAATCAATAAGGCGTGGATTTTTAAAGAAATATTTTTTCAAGGACCAATCAATAAGGCGTGGATTTTTAAAGAAATATTTTTTCAAGGACCAATCAATAAGGCGTGGATTTTTAAAGAAATATTTTTTCAAGGACCAATCAATAAGGCGTGGATTTTTAAAGAAATATTTTTTCAAGGACCAATCAATAAGGCGTGGATTTTTAAAGAAATATTTTTTCAAGGACCAATCAATAAGGCGTGGATTTTTAAAGGAATATTTTTTCAAGGACCAATCAATAAGGCGTGGATTTTTAAAGAAATATTTTTTCAAGGACCAATCAATAAGGCGTGGATTTTTAAAGAAATATTTTTTCAAGGACCAATCAATAAGGCGTGGATTTTTAAAGAAATATTTTTTCAAGGACCAATCAATAAGGCGTGGATTTTTAAAGAAATATTTTTTCAAGGACCAATCAATAAGGCGTGGATTTTTAAAGAAATATTTTTTCAAGGACCAATATTTTTTCAAGGACCAATCAATAAGGCGTGGATTTTTAAAGAAATATTTTTTCAAGGACCAATCAATAAGGCGTGGATTTTTAAAAAAATATTTTTTCAAGTAACGAATTTTAAATAATATATTTTCCCAAGGACTCTCATGGTATCGTATAAGTATTGTCACAACTCATACACGCCCTTTTCTCTGTGTATGATAGAAACAATAGGGTGTCGTATAAGTTTTAACACCACTCATACGTACCCTTTGACATATTTACTAGTTTGGTTGTTTACCAAGGCAAAATAACGCGAAGTTGACATAAATTATTATGATACTGTCGTATCAGCAAATGTTTGGTGATTATAATTCGCAGAAAAAAGTATCACTTCGTGCGAAGTAACAAAATCTTAAGTCAAACATTGCCAACTTATTTCATCAAGTTAATCAAGCAACTCTTTATTAGATCTTCTCTTCTTTACTTTAGTGCTATCTATCTCCACAAAAAAAAGAACGTTGTTGTTCTTTTTGTGGCTGGCTATTTCCAACTTAAATGGACAACGAAAATCCGGTTTGAATTCAAAACGGAAAGATAGAAACGGGAACCATTGGAGGTTTTCCCCAAAAAAAACTCCTTTACACTTTTTTGCTGTGACAGGACAATGACACCAGAGCTCGAAAAATGGCAAAACGAAGCAAAGCAAGAAAAACTCATCATTTATATTTTAAGTAAATTTAACAATGCCAATGTATTCATTGCTGGTCCTTTTTCCGCCGCGATTCTTTGTTTTTTTTCGCTGGTTTTTCTTCTGTTACTACTTCAAATGTCCTGTTTCTAGTTATTTTAATTAAAACAAAATAAATAAACCAAGTTAAAACGGGAAGGTACTGGGGTAAAAAGTGAAGTGCTTGCAAAGAATTAATAAGTAAAAAACTTTGTCAAATGTTGAGAAAAAAGAGAAGGGTTTATTGGCTATATTAGATTGTTTGCTTTTGCAGTTAATATTTAAAGGATATATATTTGAAGTGGCTATTTAATTATGTGCTAGAACACAAAGCGAATATTAAAATAAAAAATCTATTTATCTAAAAATATTAATTATAAATATGAACGCCAAGTACAATGTGGCGTATAAGTACTGACATGGCTTATACGCACCCTTTTCTTTTATTATCAGTTTGCAATAATATTTTAAGAAGAAGCGTGGATTACTTAATAAATATTTTCTTTTGGACTTATTTAGGCATGGATTTTTAAAGAAATATTTTTTCAGGGACTACAAAGGCATATTTTTTATAGATATATTTTTTCTAGGACAATAAAGGCCTGGAATGTTAACTGAAAGGCATGGCTTTTTGAAGAAATACTTTTCTGGGACTATAAGGCGTGGATTTTTAAAGAAATATTTTTTCAAGGCCTACTAAGGCGTGGATTTTTAATGAAATATTTTTTCAAGGCCTATTAAGGCGTGGATTTTTAAAGAAATATTTTTCTTGGACTATAAGGGCGTGGATTTTTAAAGACATATTTTTTATGGGACTATAAAGGCGTGGATTTTTAAAGACATATTTTTTATGGGACTATAAAGGCGTGGATTTTTAAAGACATATTTTTTATGGGACTATAAAGGCGTGGATTTTTAAAGACATATTTTTTATGGGACTATAAAGGCGTGGATTTTTAAAGACTAATTTTCATGGCCAAGAATAAGGCGTGGATTTTTAAAGACTAATTTTCATGGCCAAGAATAAGGCGTGGATTTTTAAAGACATATTTTTATGGGACTATAAAGGCGTGGATTTTTAATGAAATATTTTATGAGAGTACCTAGAAATATTTTATGAGAGTACCTAGAAATATTTTTTGAGAATACCTAGAGGGCGTGGAGTTTTCAAGAAATATTTTTTTCTGGGACTATAAACACGTTGATTTTTAAAGAAATATTTTTTCTGTGACTATAAAGGAGTGGATTTTTTTTTTTTTTTTTTTTTTGACCAATAAGGCGTGAATTTTTAAAGAAATAGTTTTGAGTACCAATAATGCGTGCATTTTTATATAAATATTTTTTCTTGGACTATAAAGGCGTGGATATTTTTATACCCTTCACGACACTGTGGTACAGGGTATTATGTCTTCGTGCATATGTTTGTAACAGGAAAAATTAATCGAGATAGACCCGTGGTTCCTTTTGAGAATATATATAGAATCACTTTCTGAGTCGATTTATGCATGTCCGTCCGCCTGTCCATGTTACATTGTAAACAAAGTACAGGTCGCATTTATGATTCAAATTGGATGGAAGTTGGCACAGCTCATTAATCTGGCCCAAGGGCGAACCCTATTGAAATTTGGAAAAATCGGTTCAGATTTAAATATGGCTCCCATATATATTTTCGTCAGATTTAAGGTAAATGGTGCACCAAAGTTCCTATATATCTTTCGATTTGCACGAAATTTGGCACAGCGTAATGAATTAGGTCTAAAATGATGTCTGCCAAATTTCCTGAAAATCGGTTCAGATTTATATATAGCTCCCAAATATATTTTCGTCCGATTTAAGGTAAATGGTGCACCAAATCCCTAAATATTTTTCGATTTACACGAAATTTGGCACAGGGTACTGAATTGAGCCTAAAATGATGTCTGCTAAGTTTCCCGAAAATCGGTTCAGATTTATATATAGCTCCCATATATATTTTCGTCCGATTTAATGTAAATAGTTTACCAAAGCCCCTATATATCTTTCGATTTGCACGAAATTTGGTACAGCGTACTGTATTGAGCCTAACATGATGTCTGCTAAGTTTCCTGAAAATCGGTTCAGATTTAGATATAGCTCCCATATATAATTTCGTCCGATTTAATGTAAATGTTGTATCAAAGTCCCTATATATCTTTCGATTTGCACGAAATTTGGCTTAGCGTAATGAATTAGGTCTAGAATGATGTGTGTTAAGTTTCCTGAAAATCGATCCAGATTTAGATATAGCTCCCATAGATATTTTTTTTGCGTCCGATTTAAGGTAAATGGTGTACCAAAGTTCCTATATATCTTTCGATTTGCACGAAATTTGGCACAGCGTACTGTATTGAGCCTAAAATTATATCTGCTAAGTTTTCTGAAAATCGGTTCAGGTTTAAATATAGCTCCCATATACATTTTCGTCCGATTTAAGATAAATGGTGCACCAAGGACCCTATAAACCTTTGGATTT
>NW_026888973.1:0-12174 GCF_032173495.1 Musca vetustissima
AGGCGAGGGACATGCTCGACTCCTCGCCGTTATGTGGTGGATGGGGGTGATAAATTAATTAACTCAAGGGAGCGGGGGATGACGACAACGAGAGCTCCCAAGCAGTTAATGGTGTTACGCGCGTGTTGGTGTAAATAGAATGAAAAGAGAAGATATAGCAAGGAAATAAAACACAAGTGATTAATATAATATTCAATTCATTGGTTTTATTGGTGATTCTTCTTCTTTTCGTAAACAAACAAATAAATTACCTTATGTAATTTGGTGTGGTGGCGTCAGAGGCCTGTTAGTGGTAACACGTAGATGTAAGTTCGACAAGAGTTACTTAGCAAGTTGACTCTTCGATAGCTACAAGACAAGTGAAGTGAGAGTTCTTATGATCGCAGAGGATCGCTTGTCTATTTCTACTAATACATATACATATTCCAATGAGTGAAAATAGCAAGGAGAGCAAAACAACTACTTCCCCCGCTGGTAGGTCATCCGCGCCCTACGGTATCCGCAGAGGGAATGTGTAGGGGAGATAACAGTAATGCCAATCAGCATCCGTGATTGATCCAGCTCAGAAAGTGGTGTCAGAACATATCAAACTTATACAGGGTCCTTTGTATGGGCGGTATGTATAATTAAATTAAAGTTTTCCGCGAAGAAGCCACTTCGGAAAAAAATGAGGCGAAAACCTTTAAAACACCGAATTAATGGACCAGCAAAATTTCGAATTTAGTTTGGAATTGCATTGCAAACTAGATATTGATTTTGACATATCGACATATCAATTTTGACATATCGGTCTCGCAGGCATTAAAAAATAGATTTTGCAAAAAAATGCGTTTTATGTTTTCAATCTCAATCAGAGTGTTAAAGATATATTCTTTACACAAAAAAAAATCTTATATAGTGAACAATTCCGCATCATTGTTAAGTAATCTTTGATTAATGCCGGCCTTGCAGCAAATGAGCAAGCGATATGGTGGATAAGGTCATAACAAGCTGATCACAATCATGTTCCGATTTTGTTTAGGAACAAAAGCTGGCTGTTTAGGTACGAATAGTATTTTGTAGATGTCATTTCATGTACAGCCTACAAGTAACAATGCGTCGATCTTGTTTCATTTGCATGTACAAGAAATGTACATAGACATGTGTGGTAAATTCTATAAAACAGTTGGTACGACCTTTATTGTCTTAATATTTATCCTATATATTAAGTTATGAATGACAAATGAGGAGCAAATACAAACCCCTCTCTTTCATTATGAATGTATTATGCGACGTTTTTATGGTTAATAATCACTAACTTAAATTTTTTTTCCAAAAACAACAACAACAAAAATATTAAAATTTTATATAAAATCATTCATACCAAAGTAGTGAAGGAATAAATGTTCAACATTCCTTGAATTCTTCCCTCCATGAGAGATACATTTTACTTTAAATTCTAAAATATAAAACATTTATTATGTTAACTTCTAAAAGTCCATTACAATGATTTAATGCCTAGCAATATGTGGCAAACACAGAGTATCTTCGTTCTTGTGTTGTTTTTTGTGGGCCAACCTGTGGGTGGTCTGCCTACTGGCGCGTCTGTAATAATTAAAATATGAATGTCGGGGCGTCTGTTGCCTGTGGTCGTCCCTATAACAAAGTCTGTGGTTAATGGACTCCAATATAAGTGGAATTAAGTTATTCAAATGGACTTTATGAGTGAAAGATGCCAATGGTCCTAGCAATATTTATTCTAAAGATCAGTAACTGAAAATTATTACCAACGTTTTGGGGAAAATTTTAATATAACAATTTATGCTGGTAAGTAATAAAAATAGTACAGGAATTTTATTTTTGTCAAATAGTTTATTAATGTCTCCTTTAAAATAATTCTCCTTTAAGGGAACCCCCCCCCCATTCTCGGGGTCAAAAATTTTGTTGATATAATTCGAATCTACACTAATTATAGAATATGCCTACAAAATTTGAAATGAAAATCTCAAGAACTCTTGAAGATATAGCCGATTTATTGTGTCAGCATCAAGTGACGACTGAAGGGCTTCTCAAACTTTAAACGCGTTTTTTTCTAAAAATTTTTTTGCGAATGGCGGGCACGATACCTCAAAAACTAATAACCCAATCGATTTCAAATTTTTACACGTTTCTCTGTGAGTGTATAGCTATCGTATGAACTAGGATAAAGCCAATCGGTGAAGATCTTCCTCATTTTTTAACTTGGGTTTTGGTAAAAAATCGGCGATTTTCCAAAAATATTTTTTCAAAGGTCCACCATTTTGTTAATTTTAGAGCGATGTCAATAATCCTAGCCAGACATGTACTCTTTCTAAAACCGTTGGAATTTTCGGATTCCGATGTTCCAGTGAGGAGTTATCATGCCCGCCATCAAAAATAAGGGCTTTTTTTAATTACAAAAAACAACAACAAAATTTTTTTGTAAATTATATTTCTTCCTTTTTAAATCTTCAAATATATATGTGCAAAGTTACAAACCTTAACAAGCATTGGTATTAATTTACCAGCCCATTGAAAATCTTGAAAAATTAAAATCGAGAATGGGTGGGGTTCCCTTAAAGCCTTTAACATATTCATGCTTTTAGGATATTTAACTATTTTTTTATTATTTACACGCTTATAAACCCCTGGGAAAAATTCTTCTCAATAAAAAATTTTTAAATTTTGTTGGAGCAGTTTTATTAATTTTATTAATACTTTCAACAAAATGTGTTTCCTGGACATCCAGCAGTGTCTTGTGCCCTTGCAAATGCAATTTCTTACCCCCATATATTTTCGTCTACTAATATAGGGTCTAAACGATTGGATTATTTGTATTTGTTTATTCAGAAGAATTATGCAAATGCGTATTGGTTCCTCGACATATCAATTTGTTTACGTTTCTAATGTTAGTTAAGGAAATGTGGCGATGCTGGGAGCATACATTTTTAAATTCGAAGGGTATTTAAGAATTTATTGAGTCATATCTTTGATGATTGCATAATTTGTTTTTTTATGACCCTGCTCCACGCCATCTATGAAGGAATTTACACCTATGATTGCATTTTTTCTAAAACGGTACTTTCGTTTTGATTGAAACTTTAGAAAATAGCTTAATATCTAATTTAGACGACTTACTATTGGTGCAAAATATCTTATAAACCAGAAAGAAAAGTCGGACGGGGCCGACTATATGATACCTTTCACAACTTTGGATATAAACTCATTAACTGCGGAACCACTTGACATAGGCAGCCAAAATTTGGCATACATGTTTTTAATGTCAAAGCAAATATAGTATTCCAAAATGGTCCATGTTTTATATAGCCCCCATATAACCGTATCTCCCGATTTAAGGTATTTTTTTTTTGCTTATTAGACATATTTTACAACCAAATTGGCTGTAATTTGGCACAGAGTGTTCTTTTTGGGTACCAAATGTCCATGCAAAAATATCTTCGTTCTTGTGTTGTTTTTTGTGGGCCAACCTGTGGGTGGTCTGCCTACTGGCGCGTCTGTAATAATTAAAATATGAATGTCGGGGCGTCTGTTGCCTGTGGTCGTCCCTATAACAAAGTCTGTGGTTAATGGACTCCAATATAAGTGGAATTAAGTTATTCAAATGGACTTTATGAGTGAAAGATGCCAATGGTCCTAGCAATATTTATTCTAAAGATCAGTAACTGAAAATTATTACCAATGTTTTGGGGAAAATTTTAATATAACAATTTATGCTGGTAAGTAACAAAAATAGTACAGGAATTTAATTTTTGTCAAATAGTTTATTAATGTCTCCTTTAAAATAATTCTCCTTTAAGGGAACCCCCCCCCATTCTCGGGGTCAAAAATGTTGTTGATATAATTCGAATCTACACTAATTATAGAATATGCCTACAAAATTTGAAATGAAAATCTCAAGAACTCTTGAAGATATAGCCGATTTATTGTGTCAGCATCAAGTGACGACTGAAGGGCTTCTCAAACTTTAAACGCGTTTTTTTCTGAAAATTTTTTTGCGAATGGCGGGCACGATAACTCAAAAACTAATAACCCAATCGATTTCAAATTTTTACACGTTTGTCTGTGAGTGTGTAGCTATCGTATGAACTAGGATAAAGCCAATCGGTGAAGATCTTCCTCATTTTTTAACTTGGGTTTTGGTAAAAAATCGGCGATTTTCCAAAAATATTTTTTCAAAGGTCCACCATTTTGTTAATTTTAGAGCGATGTCAATAATCCTAGCCAGGCATGTACTCTTTCTAAAACCGTTGGAATTTTCGGATTCCGATGTTCCAGTGAGGAGTTATCATGCCCGCCATCAAAAATAAGGGCTTTTTTTAATTACAAAAAACAACAACAAAATTTTTTTGTAAATTATATTTCTTCTATTTTAAATCTTCAATTATATATGTGTAAAGTTACAAACCTTAACAAGCATTGGTATTGTTTTACCAGCCCATTGAAAATCTTGAAAAACTAAAATCGAGAATGGGTGGGGTTCCCTTAAAGCCTTTAACATATTCATGCTTTTAGGATATTTAACTATTTTTTTTATTAATTACACGCTTATAAACCCCTGGGAAAAATTCTTCTCAATAAAAAATTTTTAAATTTTGTTGGAGCAGTTTTATTAATTTTATTAATACTTTCAACAAAATGTGTTTCCTGGACATCCAGCAGTGTCTTGTGCCCTTGCAAATGCAATTTCTTACCCCCATATATTTTCGTCTACTAATATAGGGTCTAAACGATTGGATTATTTGTATTTGTTTATTCAGAAGAATTATGCAAATGCGTATTGGTTCCTCAACATATCAATTTGTTTACGTTTCTAATGTTAGTTAAGGAAATGTGGCGATGCTAGGAGCATACATTTTTAAATTCGAAGGGTATTTAAGAATTTATTGACCTATGATTGCATTTTTTCTAAAACGGTACTTTCGTTTTGATTGAAACTTTAGAAAAGTTTTAGTATAGCCCCATATAACCGCATCTCACGATTTAAGGTATTTTATGTCTATTAGACACATTTTACAACCAAATTGGCTGTAATTTGGCACAGAGTGTTATTTTTGGGTACCAAATGTCCATGCAAAAGTGTACGTATGTAGGCCCACGTTTACTGGTAGCCCCCATACGAAGGTACCCCTATTTTGAGTATTTACCCCAAAATTGGGTATAAACTCATTAACCGAGCCACATAACATAGGGGGCCAAAATTTTGCACACATGTTTTTAATGTCAAAGCAAATATAGAAATCCACAATGGGGTCCCTGGGTCCAAGTTTTGATATAGCATCCATATAACCGTATCTCCCGATTTAAGGTATTTATACCCTACACAACTATGTTGTCAGGGTATAATAGCTTTGTGCAGCCCCAAGAGTTTGTAACGCCGCGAAATATTGATCCTAGACCCACCTTTAAGTATACCGATCGTCATATCTCGACTAGCTGAGTCGATCTACACATGCCTGTTTGGATAAAGATCGGTCAATATTTAGCTGGTCAAATGGACCCTGACTTTTGTGTGAAAAATGACAAAATTTGTCTTCTATGGCGTATATATTTACCCCTGAAGAACATTTACCCGAGAAGTTGATATTATATCCAAGAGGAGTGGTTGACCTTCAATTATTGTTGTATGTGCTCGGATGTGGGAGTTACACCTAAATATTTACAGGTATCTCCGTATTCGTATATTATTTAGTAACCCATTATCACTCTGGAGAGCAGAACTATCGCGCTGATCGCTTTGAAATGTTCCATGTGGTTCCAGTTATGGTCAAGGACAACGACTATAATTTTCGGTGATGATCAGATAAAAATTTTGGAATGAAGTGGACCGAAAACTTAATTTTTTGTGTTATTTTCGAGTCGATCTATAGACCACAAATGAAAGCCGAACATCACAACACAACCCACGGTGAAGAGAATCTGGACAATAGCTGAATACTCGTAATATTCGGAAAATATGTCAGTGTGAGGAAGAGGTACTCTTTACCTCTAATCGGGCAAGAGGGTGTAAATATCACAAAATATTGCCCAGGCTCGGAATAAACATCCGCAGAAAATTTGAGTTCCGTGGTAGTTGTGTAGGGTATCGTATGGTCGGCCCCGTCCGACTATACTGCTCCGCTCACTGTTTTTTTATCTATTAGACACATTTTACAACCAAAATGGCTGTAATTTGGCACAGACCACTAGACATAGGCGGTCAAAATTTGGCTCAGATGGTTTTTATATCAATGGAAATACTGGTATGGAAAATGGGGTCCCTTGGTCCAATTTTTGATGCAGCCCCATATAACCGTACCTGCCGATTTTGGGTAATTTGCTGGCTGGAATTTGGCAGAGAGAGTTTGATAACAGAAACCCGGAAATAGGGTGTAAGATGTTGTATTACCGATTCAATATAGTAAATACCCAAATAAATACCCGCAAATGGGTATTTACCCGGTATTTACCCGGTAAATATCCGGTAAATACCATCTCTATACATAACCTACAACAAGTGTATTCTATATGAAGTAAATAAATTTAATCTTTTGAAAAATTTCCTAAAAAATAAGAAATCAACGTTTTTAATTGGCAACAAAAGACAAAAGAGTTAAAACCCTAAACAAATTGGATTATTAGTTTTTGAGTTATCGTGCCCGCCATTCGCAAAGCCAATGTTTGGAGAAAAACGCGATTAAAGTTTGAGAAGCCATTCAGCCATCGCTTGATGCTAATACAATAAATCGGCCATATCTTCAAAATTTTTTGAGATTTTCACTTGAAATTTTATAGGGACATTCTTGAATTAGTGTAGGTTCGAATTAAATCGA
The DNA here is from genome assembly GCF_032173495.1 of Musca vetustissima. Classification (NCBI taxonomy): domain Eukaryota; kingdom Metazoa; phylum Arthropoda; class Insecta; order Diptera; family Muscidae; genus Musca; species Musca vetustissima. The sequence goes on from NW_026888973.1 coordinate 6,828, forward strand.
AATACAAAATTACATTTTTTGAAACTGTGAAATGATTATTTGTTATTTGTAAATGAAAGATATCTATTGTTACTATATTATTTGCCGATTACAGATTTTAACTTTGCCAATTAAATGATGATGAAAGCCATGAATGTGTAAACAGGCTAACAAGTAATGATACAGCGCCTTTAATTAAGACCAATAATAACTGATGATATTCAGACACATTTAATTACATTAAAAACAATATTGATATTCTCATTTCTTTGATTGGGATTTAAATGGGCATTCCTTTGGGGTGTTCTGTATTGCTTCCATTTGTATTCCATTATTATTGATTCCGAAAATCAACAGCAGCATTAAATGTTTTTCTCGGATAAAACCACGGCATGCAAAGTCTAGCCCGAAGTCGTTTGCATAAATGTTCAATTGAAACCTTGCGGAAAATGTGTTGCTAATAATGCGACCGAGTTGCATCACCAATGTGGAGTTTAATGACTTTGTAGTATTATACGCCATTTTAGCTGTGGTTTAGGTATATAATATGCAAAATTTACATTTCAGTTTTTTATTGGGTACAATATACTTAATCTTTGTATTTATGGTAATAACTCCGTGAGAATGTAGTGTGGGTTAAATATATTGGACTACCTGTCAACGGTTCTACCGATCAGTGAACAAACTATAAAAATGTCGAACCAGAAGATTATTCGTTCGTTTGCTGAATGTTTAACATTATCAATCTCAACTAATCGATTCTAACTTCATACCACAGACATTAAGATCTTAATATTTAACATTAACGGTTCTTTTCTCTCCTTTTATTTACAAGTGCATTCCTCCCTTATTTTGTTCATATCTCCCCTTTTACCATTACTTGACCGTATGTATCATTTTAATTTATTTTCAATTGCATTTAATCTGCTCAATACTCTACTTGATTGCTTCTAATACTTACTGGCTAGACATTCCTTTGCTGGTAATCATCTACTTCATTCCAGAATTATTGCCTGAAGTTCTTATTGTTATTATGATAGGGAAGAATGTTTTTGTTCAAGAAGACGACAATCAATTTTGTTTCTGATAACTTCCATTCATGCATACATTACGATTTATTTGGTCTGTTCCAGTAATTTTTTAATAGTAAAACTAGTAAAAGGAAAACATTTCAAAATCACTCTCAGAGTACAAAATAATTTGAAAATTTCGGCAACGCAAATCTAGTAAATATGTCAATATTACATGACAATACTTCAAAATATACATAACATCCAATCAGAAGTTGGCATCCCTGTTTACCATTTTTACTAGGACAATTTCTTCGAGTAAAAAGTTTACAAAGAGAACGTCATTTTGTTTTGTGCTCTCTTAAATTTGATTAAATGTTTTACAGTTTTGTGGGTTCAGGAACAGGTTTCGAGTAAAAAGTTGCAAAACTTGTAAAATGAGTAGATTCTTTGAGGTTCTGGAACGGAACTATTGTTAAGTTTGTAGAGAAAAAGTTCTTAGTCCCAATTTAGATTAGGCGAGTTTACTTGCGGCAAGTCTTTGTTTGTAGGAGAGGGGGGCAAGGGGAATAGAAATGAAAAAAAATTGTTCGTACCGACAATTTTCTGGCAATTCGTTTTCTGATTTCTTATTTGTTGACATTTTATATATATTTAAATGTAAAAAACAACAAATAAAAAACTATTTTGGCAAAAAAAAACTATTTGGCAAGCAAGTTCAAAAGAGAACGATAAAAATTGACGCAAGAAAACTCGCCTAATATAAATCAGGACTAACAACATCGTTTGTATGGGAATAATAGTAAAATAATAATATAACACCATTAAGAAACCAACGCGCCTACATATATATCCTAAAAATTGTTTGTATTCATACATATAAATATGTAATGCATCCAGTCGAAAATATTATCTTGCATGACAATTTCGTTAACGAAATCGTCATTCTGACTTAACACATTATGAGTCATCGAAAATGTCGTTCTTCTCGAAATATGAAAACAAAATTAGTCACAATTGATATATTGACAGAAAAAAACCAGTGAGCGGAGCAGTATAGTCGGACGGGGCCGACCATACGATACCCTACACAACTACCACGGAACTCAAATTTTGTGCGGATGTTTATTCCGAGCCTGGGCAATATTTCGTGATATTTGCACCCTCTTGCCCGATTAGTGGTAAACAGCTCCTCTTCCTCACACTGACATATTTTCCGAATATTACTAGTATTCAGTACAGCTATTGTCCAGATTCGCTTCACCGTGGGTTGTGTTGTGATGTTCGGCTTTCATTTGTGGTCCATAGATCGACTCGAAAATAACACAAAAAATTAAGTTTTCGGTCCACTTCATTCCAAAATTATTATCTAATCATCACCGAAAATTATAGGCGTTGTTCTTGACCATACCCGGGACCTCATGGAACATTTCAAAGCGATCAGCGCTATAGTTCCGCCCTCTAGAGTGATAATGGGTTACTAAATAATATACGAATACGGAGATACCTGTAAATATTTAGTTGTAACTCCCAAATCAGAGTACATACAACAATATAATTGGTCTTAATTTAAAGGTCAACCACTCCTCTTGGATATGTAATCAACTTCTCGGGTCTATGTCCTTCAGGGGCAAATATATAGGCAATAAAATACAAATTTTGTAATTTTTCACACAAAAGTCAGGGTCCATTTGACCCTCTAAATATTGACCGATCGGTATACTTAAAGGTGGGTCTAGGACTAATATTTCGCGGCGTTACAAACTTTTGGGGCTGCACAAAGCTATAATACCCTGACAACATAGTTGTGTAGGGTATAAATAGAAAATTCTTTCTGACAAAAATATATTGGAAAATTTGGTTAGGTTAAAATAGGTAGGTTTACTGAATGTATATTTTGATACCCTTCACCACTCTGTGGTACAGGGTATTATGTCTTTGTGCATATGTTTGTAACAGGCAAAAGAAAACGAGATAGACACATGGTTCCTTTTGAGAATATGCATAGAATCACTTTCTGAGTCGATTCATGCATGTCCGTCCGTCCGTCTGTAGATGTTAAATTGTAAACAAAGTACAGGTCGCATTTATGATCCGATTTGAATGAAATTTGGCACAGGTCACGTATTTGGCCCAAGGACGAACCCTATTGAAATTGGGAAAAATCGGTTCAGATTTATATATAGCTCCCATATATATATTTAACCGATTTAATGTAAAAGGTCCCTATATATCTTTCGATTTGCACGAAATTTGGTACAGCCTAATCATTTAGGTCTAGAATGATGTGTGCCAAGTTTCGTGAAAATCGGTCCAGATTAAGATATAGCTCCCATATATAGTTTCGTCCGATTTCATGTAAATGGTGCACCAAAGTCGCTATATATCTTTCGATTTGCACGAAATTTGGTATAACGTACTGAATTGAGACTAGAAAGATGTCTGCCAAGTTTAGTGAAAATCGGTCCAGATTTAGATATAGCTCCCATATATAGTTTCGTTCGATTTCATGTAAATGGTGCGCCAAAGTCCCTATATATCCTTCAATTTGCAGGAATTTTGGCATAACGTACTTAATTGAGCCTAGAATGATGTCTGCCAAGTTTCATAAAAATCGGTCCAGTTTCTATATAGCTCCCATATATAGTTTCGTCCAATTTCATGTAAATGATGCACCAAAGTCGCTATATATCTTTCGATTTGCACGAAATTTGGAACAACGTATTGAATTGAGCCTAAAATGATGTCTGCCAAGTTTCGTGAAAATCGGTCCAGATTTAGATATAGCTCCCACATATAGTTTCGTCCGATTTCATGTAAATGGTGCACCAAAGTCGCTATATATCTTTCGATTTGCACGAAATTTGGCATAACGTACGGAATTGAGTCTAGAATGATGTCTGCCAAGTTTCGTGAAAATCGGTCAAGATTTAGATATAGCTCTCATGTATAGTTTCGTCCGATTTCATGTAAATGGTGCACCAAAGTCCCTACATATCTTTCGATTTGCACGAAAATTGGCACAGCGTAATGAATTAGGTCTAGAATGTTGTGTGTAAAATTTCATAAAAATCGGTTCAGATTTAGATATAGCTCCCATATATATATAAGTTAAGGACTAGTGTCCTGGTTTTAATAAAAAAAATCAACTCATCAACAACAGTTGATACAAAAATTAAAATACAAAAATTATTAATTTTAATTCCTTTATTAATGATGATTTTAGATAAGAGAAAATTAACGCGACTCGTTTACTCCCGAACTCCAACTGGTTTCTCGCCTTCATAGTTCTTAACTCCAAACCTCACGTTGTTGGCAGCGACGTCCAAATTATGCTTATTTTAATATTTCCCACAGGTGCATTATGCTGACGGTAGGCCTAGTGCACGAGTTCGACGACTGTGGGAACATATCATATTTCCGTTTCGCAAGTGAATCGAAAGTGCTGACTTAGCGGCACGTGTACGTATGAGACGTCGCAGCACAGTGGTTTGGAGGTATTGAGGTGTGTTAACTCTTCCCCCTCTAAAAATCTGCGTCCCGCAGATCAGGATGTAAGGAGGCGTTTTGTTGTATTATTGGCAGGTTCAGTTTGGGTAGGTTTTTCTTCGTTGTTAACTTTCTCCAGGTTATCCAAATAAGCACCATTAGTACGAATAGACCCAATGATCCTGACATCATGAACCACGTAGTTTTCTCCTTTAAATAGGCCAAAAGTTGTATATTTGTCGAAGCCATTTCATGTACGAGATTCAGGTTAACGGATAGGCTCTTATTTGTGATAGTGGTTAGTACTGGTGGGAGAACTTGTACTCCAGAACTGGTCAAACTCCAATAGATTTTGTTGTTGATTCTTAAAGATTCGTTTTCCTATTTGTAGAAGAAAGGAACCATCGAGATGATGGGAAGTTCCGTTGGACCAAATGCTACTGTTAAAGTTATCCAAGAATATTGTGTCATCTTTAAGTAATTCGACTTTTGATTCAGAACTGGTTACATAGCGGCAAGCTGTTTTGCCACCCTTCAAAAGTCTTGTAATGCAATCTTCCTCTGGCAGCTGATCAAGCATTTCCTTTTTACAAATCATAGCGTTGGTTAAACGAAGACACTTGTCTTTAACACCATAGGTTTCATCCTTGTTCATTAGTATTGTCCTATGCGTCACGTCCACTTTCTCACCTTCCTTTAAAACTGCTCGTACAATTAAGTGGTTGAATTTGGCTTCCGCTACCTTCGGCATTGATAGTATGTAGAGTAGGTGGGTGCCATTAGTATATATAGAAGGCTCGCTGTATTCAATGGCTTCGATGATGTTACTGTAGGGAAGAACATCTAGTTCACCTATTAATTGGTTTACT
>NW_026888974.1:0-12277 GCF_032173495.1 Musca vetustissima
TGGAGATATTTGCTAATTAAAGTCAATTCGGTCAAAAATACGATCAGAACCCCCAAAATACCAAAAATTTGGGAGTACCGTTATATGGGGACTACCAGAAAAACTGGAACTATATTTATAATTTTTAGTGGAATAATTTGGTACCCAATAAGAACCGAATGTACAAATTTTCAGAGAATTCAGTTATAAAACGAGCCCAAGAACCCCAAAATACCGAAAACTGGGGGTACCTTTATATAAGGGCTACCCGAAAAAATGGACCTATATTTATAATTTTTTGTGGGGACATTTAGTACCCAATAAGAACCCAATGTACCAAATTTCAGCGTATTCGGTTGAAAAACGCGCTCAAGAACCCCAAAATACCGAAAATTGGGGGGTACCCTTATATGGGAGATATGCCTAAACGTGGACCGATTTTCTCCAAGGGTATAAAAATACAAAAATATTCGAACACTACCATTATATCAGACTAAAACATGAGCTCAGATTAAAAGTCCCCATAGTTTTCTACCCACTTAAATTCCAATGTAACTACTTGATGTCTAGAATACATTTTAAGCATTATGTGTTACCAAATCTTATCAAGTAAAAATTTATGTTAAATGTTTCCATTTTCAATGACAACACGTTCTTTAAACTACGCTTAAAAAACAATAAGGAAAGTTCAAAAGTCGGGCCCTTCACCACTTTGGGTACATGCAAGACATGTTAATATCTACAATATCCTGTAGATAGAACGGCCATAGAATCATTGGAGGACTGTTGAGATGGAATCGGGCGAAATTAAATGTGCTATCTAGATAGATATTTGAACCAATTGAAAAAACCCCATACACATACCACTCCGAAATCAATAAAAATTGCATATAAAACGGATGGACTTGGATTCTTTGGTGTACCATTTCTATGAAATCGAGTCAAATCATGTATGGGAGCTATTTATAAACACATGGACCTAATTGAGTAACCGTTGCATACACCACTTGTTTTGTTATCACTCTATATTCTATAATACCCTCTGCCACATTTCGTGTAAATCGAACAAACATAGGCACTACGGTGCACCTTTTACTTAAAAATGTGACCTGTACTTTGTTAACAAAAATACATGGACGGACGGACAGAGGGACGGACGGATGGACATGCGTAAATCGACTCAGAAAGGGATTCTATGCATATTCTCAAAAGGAACAATGGGTCTATCTCGATTCCTTTTGCCTGTTACAAACATATGCACAAAGACACGGTGTGGTAAAGGGTATAAAAACACATACAATTCAGAGAAATGTCAAAATCTTTATTTGAGCATTTGTAGAAAAAACACTTCATTTTGGATTTTTTTTTTTTTTTTTAATTTAAAAAATTCTACCACCATTGGAGAAAACGAGTGTGTATTCAATAAAAGTATGCATCAGCAATATATGAGAGATATCCAAAACTTAAATGCGGATTTGGATTTGAGAAATTAACTTTAGTTGATCAAACGGATATGACAAATTCGAAAGTATGTACAGTTAAGACCAAAACTAAATCAATGTTCAGTAAAATTATTATAATTTTATAATGTCGAACGTCGAACGTCGAACGATTAATGAATATTGGAGAAAATATATTTTTGTGTGGTACTATTACAACTGATTGAGACAAGTCAAGTCAAATTGGTTTGTTTGGGGCTAGTACCTATATCTCGCCTATTAATAAATATTTATCCATTGTCAACCCCATATTGCAGTAAGTTTGGCAGAAATACAAATAGTTTCCTCCATTATCTGATCAAGATTTCAATAATTCAAATTCCTGTAAATAACCCTCCAGTATGATTTCATAAATTTAATTTTAGACTTTTAATTTTTTGACTGCTTCACCTACCCACAATTGAAACTATGTCTTTACTAAAGGCATCCTCAAGACCTCGTGAAATTGCAAAATGTGTGTTCCGTTCGATAATATGAACTTTGATTTTGTTTGTTTTTTATTAATACTCAATCGGCTTATGTACAACATTTAAGTATATCGTTATCTGTTTCAACAACTCTAAATTCTTTTGCTCAATAATAATGATATCAAACTGTACTAAAACCGAAACGCGGGCTTTTGCTAGAGAATTAGGTTTAATACGTTCCGGATCACATATTGGAAAATCACAAGTGTGTTACTAATTCGACAATATGACAGGAACAAATAACTGGAGAGCTGCTTTAATTCTAATAGTTGTTGTTTGTTAAACAATCAATGATTCTATGCCAATACACCAAACTAAAAAGTTAAAGAGACTCGCCAATAATCTTCCATCACCCTAAGAGTTCTGTGAATGAATAAAATCAAAATTTGATAGGAAGAAGAGAAGTAGGGAGTATAGGCGAAAATGTATGCTTTGTATTAACGTTTTCAGTTTTAGCTAACAATAAGTTTCTTATCTCATTCATTTGCAATAGATCACTTTTTTATTGATTCTATTCAGTACGCTGCGCAAAATTGTCAAGTGTCAACCGAACAACATGCGTTCTTCACTTCACAAGTACTAATACTCTCTATCACATCTATATATACATATATAAAATAGAAAAAAAATTGTTTGTTTGTTTGTATGTTACCGATAGACGCCAAAACCGCTGAACAGATCTTAATGAGATTTACACTGTATGTCGGGGCATGCCCTGAAAGTAACATAGGCTATATAAACTTTTAAAATTCCGCGTGGATGCGGAGTTACAGCATCAATAGTAAACATACCTCAAATTTTGTGAACATGTAATATGCGTATATCTTAAGAACGGCTAGAGATACCGTCTTAAAAATTTGTCTGAATAACGTAGGTGCAAATACACATCATCCATATAAAAATGAGCATGGTACGATCAACGGAAAATGCACTTTCCATTGCATTTTAAATATCTGAATATTAAAAATAGAACACATTTTGGTTGTAGACTTAAAAATCGCAGAACAAATTTTACAGAGACTTTCACAGAACGTCATGGCAAGCCCTGGGAAAAACATAGGTTATATAAACTTCAAAGATTCCGCGTGGATCCGGAGTTATAACATCAAATGTAATCATACCTCAAAGATTATGAACATGTAATTTCTGTATATCTTAAGAACGGTTACAGATACCGACTTCGAAATATGTCTGTGTAATGTAGGAGTAAATATACACCATCGACACCACCTAAGGGTGGCGCGATCAAGGGAAAATGCCCACTTCATTGCATTTAAATCTATACGTAGAAAATAGAAAACATACATATTGTTTGAGGAATCAAGAACCATTGAACAGATTTTACTAAAATGTTCAAAATCAAGCGATTCTATGGAAGTAACATAGGTTAGTTAAATTTTTAAAATCCGCCTGAATGCCGAGTTATAGCATCAAAAGTATTCATATGTACATACATTCATATGTATGTACATACATACATATGTATATCTGAAAGAAACTATTTATGTATGTATGTATGTTCATTTTCTAAGATAGGTTGGTTACATGTAGCGACTACATTTAGTTGTATAACATGGAAGTAAATACAATTCATCCGATGAGAATAAAATTTGGAACAAAATAAAATAAAATTGAAAAAAATTATTGACATTATAATTTTCTATTTTGTCACTTTGTGAAAATATATTTATATAAAAAATGTTACTTGGATTACGAAAATATATGTATTATAATAAATACCACTTTGTGGGGAAGTAACAGATGGATGTGATCGATAATAAGATGTGCAAAATAGTAATTTTAGTTATTACGTGTCATTATCTGTTTTCATGGACATAACAATTGTGTAAAATTGATAAAAATTATTAACGGTGTGTTTCAAAAAAAAAAAAAAAAAAAAAACTGCCAATATGTAGTGTTAATGCGAGCATATAAAAGTCCAGAGTTTTCCTAATTTTAAAATTAAAATTAGTATATATTGCAGCTGCATGTAGGTTTCTTATTAATTGATCATTGGTATATGCTTGATAACTTTATCAGGGGCAGCGAAGGGCCGATAGACGCCCTAACCGCTGAACAGATCTTAATGAGATTTACACTGTATATCGAGACATGCCCTGAAAGTAACATAGGCTCTATAAACTTTAAAAATTCCGCGTGGATGCGGAATTATAGCATAAATAGTAAACATACCTCAAAATTTCTGAACATGTAATATGCGTTTATCTTAAGATACCGTTTTTTTTTAAATTTGCCTGAATAACGGAGGTATGAATATACACCATCCATACAAAAATGAGCATAGTACGATCAACGGGAATACACTTTTTACTGCATTTTAAAAATCAGCATATTGAAATTTGGACATATTTTTTTGTAGACTCTAAAAATGCTGAAATGATTTGAAGTGAGTAGTGTGCATTTTTTATTATAAATCGTTGTATCATCTGGAAAAAGCCAGAGACTGGGATAGGATAAATTCAGATACAACCCTTTTTATACCCTTCACCACACTGTGGTGTCTTTGTGCATATGTTTGTAACAGGCAAAAATAATCGAGATAGACCCATGGTTCCTTTTGAGAATATGCATAGAATCACTTTCTGAATCGATTTATGCATGTCCGTCTGTCCGTCCGTCCGTCCGTCCATGTATTTTTGTTAACAAAGTACAGGTCGCATTTATGATCCGATCTGGATGAAATTTGGTCACTTAATTGGCCCAAGGACGAACCCTATTGAAATTGGAGAAAATCGGTCCACGTTTAGGCATATCTCCCATATAAGGGTACCCCCCAATTCTCGGTATTTTGGGGTTCTTGGGCTCGTTTTATAACTGAATTCTCTGAAAATTTGTACATTCGGTTCTTATTGTGTACCAAATTATTCCACTAAAAATTATAAATATAGTTCCAGTTTTTCTCTTAGTCCCCATATAACGGTACTCCCAAATTTTTGGTATTTTGGGGGTTCTGATCGTATTTTTCGACCGAATTGACTTTAATTTAGTACATCGAGTTCTTATTAGGTAGCAAATATCTCCACTAAAAATAATAAATATAGGTCCGCTTTTTTCGGGTAGCCCCCATATAAGGGTATCCCCCAATTTTCGGTATTTTGGGGTTCTTGAACGCGTTTTTCAACCAAATTCTTTGTAATTTGGTTTTTTGTAGTCGTATATGGTAACAAACCTCCCTCCTAAAAATTACTAATATTCGCCTCCTTTTAGGGGTGGTCCCCTTATAACCACCTTTTTATACCCTTCACCGCACTGTGGTACAGGGTATTGTGTCGTTGTGCATATGTATGTAACAGGCAAAAATAATCGAGATAGACCCATGGTTCCTTTTGTGAATATGCATAGAATCACTTTCTGAGTCGATATATGCATGTCCGTCCGTCCGTCCGTCCATGTATTTTTGTTAACAAAGTACAGATCGCATTTATGACCCGATTTGTATGAAATTTGGCATAGTTTCGTCCGATTTCATGTAAATAGTGCACCAAACTCCCAATAGTGGTCCGACTAAAGCAATATTTTGCACAGAGTACTGAATTAGGTCCCGACTGATGTATGAGAAATTTTGTTGGAATCGGTTCAGATTTATATCTAAATATGCTATATATAGTTTCGTCCGATTTTATGTAAATGGAGCAACATACTGCCAATATTTATCCGATTGAGACAAAATTTTGCACCGCGAACTAAATTAGGTCATTGATGAATGCGAAGTTTTGTCGAAATCGGTTCAGATTTAGATATAGCTCCCATATATAGTTTCGTCCGATTTAAGGTAAATTGTGCACCAAATTCCCAATATTGGTCCTATTGAAGCAAAATTTTGCACAGAGTACTGAATTAGGTCCCGACTGATGTATGCGAAATGTCTATATCTACAGGATATTGTAGATATTAACATGTCTTGCATGTACCCATAGTGGTGAAGGGTATCATATAGTCGGCCCCGTCCGACTTTTGAACTTTCCTTACTGGTTTTTAAATGTCATTTTGTGGAGGGGGTAACAGATGGAACAGATGGAGATGGTCGATTATGTAAAATTGATAAAAAGTATTGCCATAACAATTTTTGAATTGTTGCTTCTTTGCGAAAAAATTGAGTTTCAAGTGTTAGTGCGAGCATATAAAATTAACACGGTTTACCTAATTTTAAAATTAAATTTAGAAAATATTGCACCCGTATATAGGATGCTAACTAATTGATCATATCTAAATTTTAATTTGATAATTTCAGCAGGGGCAGCGAAGCGCCACGGGTCCCGCTAGTATAAAATATAATTGGGCTAATTGTGTTTTGAATTTCAGTTAAAATCAGTAATTCCATGATCTAAGAATGCTTATTCTCATATATACGGAATTGAACAATGGACAGTGGACCGTATAGAGAGCCGTGAAAGTAAAATAATAATAAAAACACAAGAGTTTCTTACTAAATGTATTCAATGGTTTATTGTTGGTTGTAGTGGTAACGAAATTACCTTTCTATGCACAACGATATGTGATTGCAAACGATATTGCAGTGTTGTCTGTCCGAAAAGAAGGTATGGTACTCCTTGATGCTAGAAGGGGGCGGCAAAAGCAAGTGACAATTAATTATTCGTTAAAAAGCGCTAACCCATGGTTGCAATAAACCGTAGCGCATACATTTTAATAAATAACTGAAGACCACGACAGGGATCGATAAAAAGTATTATTTTTATACAAATCTAAATTAAGCAGTTGTCATCGTCTCCCCATAAATATTTTGCTTTGCCAAACCAAGAATCACATACGGACGGAACCAACTATAAGATATATAACTGACAAGGGCGACATTGTAGGAGAAACAAGATATACACACGACATTACTTCATCATTCCAAATAAACGTTCATGAAAACGGAAGTTTTCGAGAATAAGGAGAATGGTGTGCGAACCGAAATGGCAGAATATTTGGGCTTTCCACATTATATCCTTTGCTATTCCTTCTCACAAAAAATTTTACTGTATTATTTACTATTGGTGTAATTTACATTTGTCTAAAAATTGGATGGAAACTTGTATGTTTTGCAGAAAGTGCAGTTGTATTACAATTTCGTATTATATCCTTTTATGTAAGGAGAAAATGTGATTGTTTAGAAGTGCAGAAGTTAACTACATAGTTTTCTATGGGCTTAGAAAAGTTTGAGAATATATTTAGAAGATTTTTTTAGGACGATATACATAGAAATTAGGTAAGATTTCACATAAACGGAGTTCGAATGTTAAATGCAAAGTTTGTTTAATTCGGTTCTGATTTAGATATAGCTTCCATATAAAATATCGTCCGTTGTTGTAATGATGATATATATGTAATACATGTAATGTAATAAATTGAATTTTTAATCGCTTTAGATAATTTCGTACTATTTCGTTAAGGGAACCCCCCCCCCCCTCCATTCATGATTTTCATTTTTCAAGATTTTCAATGGGCTGGTAAATCAATACCAATGCTTGTTAAGGTTTGTAACTTTGCTCATATATATTTAAAGATTTAAAAGAGAAAAAAATAATTTACAAAAAATTTTGGTTATTTTTTTGTTGTTGTTTTTTGTAATTAAAGAAAAAGAAAAAGAAAAAAGAAAGGCGGGCATGATAACTCCTCACTGGAACATCGTAATCCGAAAATTCCAATGGTGTTAGAAAGAGTGCATGTCTGGCTCTCGTATGAACTAAGATTATTAACTTCGCTCTAAAATTAACAAAATGGCGGACCTTTGAAAAATTACTTTTGGAAAATCGCCGATTTTTTACCAAAAACCAAGTTAAAAAATATGGAAAATCTTCATACGATAGCTATACACTCCTAGAGAAACGTTGCAAAATTTGGAACTGATTGGATTATTAATTTTTGAGTTATCGTGCCCGCCATTCGCAAAAAATTTTTAGAGAAAAACGCGTTTAAAGTTTGAGAAGCCCTTCAGCCGTCACTTGATGCTGACACAATAAATCGGCTATATCTTCAAGAGTTCTTGAGATTTTCACTTGAAAATTTGTAGAGACATTCTTTAATCAGTGTAGATTCGAATTATGTCAACCAAAATTTTGACCCCGAGAATGGGGGGGTCCCCTTAAATCGAATTTTACCGAAATCGCTTTAGATAATTTCGTACTTTTTCATTAAATCGAATTTTACCATAGATTTCATTTATTATTTACAATTTCTTTGATTATAGCATAATATCACATATCATCTTTCTTCTGCATACATCTCATTTATTTGGAGTAATTGAAATTGGTACAAACCGGTTCAGATTTAGATATAGCTCCTATACATATTCAAATTTTATTTACTTTGTGCAACAAAGATCCTGCTCATGTTTAATTTACCAGAAATATTCTTTCATTGCAAGCATATGAAATTGACTCTAAAATGATGTACGTTTAATTTCATAGAAATCGGTTCAGATTTTTATATATGTTCCAGGTACCGAAAATAACACTTATTTTTGAAAATGTCAACGAAAAGCAACTCATGCTCAAAACATTCGACACCTATCGTGTCATTTGCTAATAGATTCGTACCTATGTCATTTAAGGAGTGTACATTTTTCCGTCGAAACTAAAAACAAGTTTTATTTCTTCATATGTTCGTTTAATGTTCCCTGCGATAAATGTTTACACTGGAAAATGGAATTTTAATATTTCATTGTATACGAAAATAGTAACAGTATTCAATATAAAACGGTCGCGGGGTAGACTCCATATAAAGGTAACCCTGCACCACTATTCGGACTTTTGGAGAGTTTGAGCTTGTTTTAAAAACGAATTGGCTATTATGAGGTACCAAATCTCCATACCAAATAAATATCGTTCTACATTAGGTATAGTCCTCGATTCTCGGTACTTTGAGGATTTTGAATGGGCTAGTCATTGCCTCCGTAGTGATACCCTGATTGCAAACTGGCGTTCCACAAAATATATCATTTCGGGATTTTAAGGTTTCGAAAAAAGCTATCGGTATAGATCCCGGCACGTACAGATTATGTAGTAGTAATTAAAAATGCCAATAAAAAGTGCTTGCAATCTAGTATTTCTTATATCCAGTGGGTTCTAAGGTATTCATCGAAAATATTGTTTGCATCGTTTCATTAATTTGTAATATTCATCCTATAAAGATCTACACCGGAAATAATAACCCCACTCGTTTGATGTAGTATAGTTCAGTGTTGTGTTGGAAAATTATTTTCAAAAACTATCAGTAAATCTATGGTTAAGGGTATACAAAATTCTGCTCGGCCTAGCAAAACGGCATACTGAAAATGTCTATGTTTACATTTATACACTCTATCGCTTATATCTTTACACTTAATAAATCGATAAAATATCGAATGAATGAAGTAGTAATGTGGCGAAATATGATAAGGAATCGTATAATAACTGAAAACATTTGTTATCACATATGTTACTAAAATCATACCCAAATCATAGCTGTTGCATAAGTGATATATTTTGACATATCTTTAACGTTTTTCCAACCATCAGTCTATTTGAATCAATTGGTATACATGCCATGTAGTTTTCTTTAGCTTCAAACTATGGCTTAATTGTCAATGTTAAAGCAGTTTTTCATCAAGCTACGTGACCGTTTTCAAGTTCAGTTTTATATTTCATGAAAATAGCAATATTTTGTATCTACCTTAACAAAAAAATCAAAGCAGTTTTCTTGTGATTTCGTCTTTGTGCTACAATTCGAAAATTTATGAGAGTACAAATTAAACTTGTTTAAGTAAAATTATTATAAAACATAAAACACTTTCTTAACACATAACAGGGCTTTTCTTAATATTCCCTTTAAATAATTGAATTTGTACTATAACGAATTGTATTGTGTACGTGTGAAATAGACTATAACACAAATGTAACCAAATCATTGACTGGCTGAAAACCATAAAACATATTTAATGATGCGAAAACGCTATAGATGGGAATACACTGAAATGTCATACCATGAAACAACAAAAACACAAGATAATAGACCACTCATATATAAGTTAACGGCTCACCCTAATAAACATCAAACTAAATATGCAAACCAACTAGTAAACATTCCCATCATTATGCTGCGCAAGCAGTCCGACAAATCAACAGGAATATGACACCAGGGCAGTCATCCGCCACAAACACGCGCACTAATACCAGCGCACCGCAAGTGATGACTCAGCGTAATAACGAGCACGACCAGGCTGCAGTATAATATTAGTTTTAAGTTGAAGTTAATCATAATTGTAAATCCAACAAGAGAGGTGCATAGCACCGCAACATAAATGTTAGTAACAAAATAAAGAAACACCATAGCAGTGTGAAATAAACTTTAACTTCTAACATTAACTGGCGCCCAACGTTAAAGGATTAAAACATCCCAACTGCCGGTACGAGAACCGTTCCTGAGTAGGAGTACGAAAAGGATGTTACGTAAGAACTAGCGGACTACCGGGATATAAGGAAAATGATCAAATTATTATTAGTAAGTTATTATAAATTTAACAAAAGTAAAAAAGAAGAAATGTTAAAATAAAATTAAACAAAATAAGGAATAACACAGAAAGTGAAAGTGTGAAATCTAATTTACAAAAAATCATATTTGTGCTAGAATACGTTTAACAAAAATAACAAAGTAAGAAGAAAGAAATGTTAGAGTAAGGTAAAACAAAAAATAAAGTGTGACATCTAAATTTACAAAAATCATATTTGTGCGAAATTAACAAATGTAAGAAATATGAAATGTTAGATTAAGTTAAACAAAAAAATAGAGTGTGGCATCCAAATTTAAAGAGTCATATCCGTGCTGAAATAAGTTTAAAGAAATTTTGATAATAGATTTGTGACGAGAACTAGGATTTGGTGTTTCTTTTTCTCGTTTTTTTCGAGCGGCCAATGCCGGAAGATTTAAACAACTTAATAACAAGGGTCGAAGCTATGAGTGTTTCAGGACAGACATCTTCGCCTTCTGGGGCAGCTCCCGTAAGGTTTAATCCCTTTACGGAAAGTCAGACTAATGAGGTGAAACGAATAATAAGTGAGACGGTGGCAAACCTTCTCAAACAGGGGGAGGATGTTACCGCCACTAAAGATGTCGACATAGAAGGATCTGGGGATATCTCAGAAGGAGAGAGAATACCAGACATAGTGAAGACGTTAAGGGAATTCTCGGGCAAGCCAGGAGAATTTAGTTCGTGGAGGAAAGCTGTTGATAGGATCATGAACATTTATGAGTCACAAAGGGGAACAACCAAATACTTCACAATTCTACACACTGTTAGGCATAAAATTGTTGGTGAGGCCGACACGGCTTTGGAGTCTTATCGGACCCCATTAAATTGGAAAGCGATAAGAAAGTGTTTAGTGCTTCATTTTTCAGATAAGAGAGATATTTCGACCTTAGAGTATCAAATGACCGTCCTATCTCAGGGTGGGCAAACCATAACAGATTTTTACCAGAAGGTTTACCACCATTTGTCTTTGATTCTGGACAAGATTGATTGTCTGGATATAGGGAACGAGGCTTTGGATGTATTGACCCAAACATATAGGGACAAGGCTTTGGACACCTTTATTCGAGGACTTAATGGTAATCTTCCAAGCTTAATGAGTGTTACAAACCCGACAAGTTTGCCTCAGGCTCTAAATGCCTGTTTAAAATTAGGTAATCTAGGTGTGCGTATTCAACACGCTACCGAGAAAGGATCTAGACCGAACAGGATCCCCCAAACTAACCCTCCTAGACATTTTTACCCACAGCTGACGATTGGTGATAGGAATTTTCAAGGTGACCAAAGGTACAGAGGCCCTACTCAATATCGTTATCAGAATTTCCGAAGTGGAGAACAACAATACGGAGGGCCGGCGAACTTTTCGAATCGACCTCCAGTAGTGAATAATTTTGGACACCCCCAATACGGAGGATACAGACCCCCACTTCCTCCTAAACCTGCTGTACCAATGGACGTGGATCAATCAATACAGACTAGGCAGGTAAACTATCAGAATAGGCCACAGTTGAGTAATGCTTTTAACAATGTTCAGCCTAACTTTAAGAGAAATAATTCAGGAAATATTCATCAGCCGCAAAAGCAGCAGAGAATGTTTAATGTTGAGGCCCAAATACGTGAGGATGCAGAGCCGGATGAAATGAATGGTTCTGATGAACAGGAATATGAGGTTTCCTATGACGAAGCGTACGAGGAGGATCTAGACGATCAGTTGGCAATTGTAGATGACGTTAATTTTTTAGACTAGCTTCAACGTTGCCATACCTCCCTTTCAGAATGAAAATGGCAACGAACTTAAATTTCTT
>NW_026888975.1:0-12446 GCF_032173495.1 Musca vetustissima
AATCGGACGAAAATATATATGGGAGCTATATCTAAATCTGGACCGATTTTCACTAAAATTGGTAGACATCACTCTAGGCTCAATTTAGTATGTTATATCAAATTTCGTGCAAATCGAAAGATACCAAAGTCCCTATGGAGCACCATTTACATTAAATCGGACGAAAATTTAAATGGGAGCTATATCTAAATCTGAACCGATTTTCACAAAACTTGGCAGACATCATTCTAGGCTCAATTTAGTACGTTGTGCCAAATTTCATGCAAATCGAAATATATATGTGGACTTTGGTCCACAATTTACATGAAATCGGACGAAAATATATATGGGAGCTATATCTAAATCTGGACCGATTTTCACGAAACTTGGCAGACATCACTCTAGGCTCAATTCAGTACGTTGTGCCTAATTTCGTGCAAATCGAAAGATATATAGGTATTTTGGTGCACCATTTACATGAAATCGGAGGAAACTATATATGGGAGCTATATCTAAATCTGGACCGATTTTCACGAAATTTGGCAGACGTCACTCTAGGCCCAATCCAGTACGTTATACCAAATTTCGTGGAAATCGAAAGATATATAGGGACTTTGGTACACCATTTACATTAAATCGGACGAAACTATATATGGGAGCTATATCTAAATCTGGACCGATTTTAACGAAATTTAGCATACATCACTTTAGGCCCAATTCAGTACGTTATACCAAATTTCGTGGAAATCGAAAGATATATAGGGACATTGGTACACCATTTACATTAAATCGGACGAAAATATATATGGGAGCTATATCTAAATCTGAACCGATTTTTCCCAATTTCAATAGGGTTCGTCCTTGGGCCAAACAAATGAGCTGTGCCAAATTTCATCCAATTCGGATCATAAATGCGACCTGTACTTTGCTCACAAAAATACATGGACAGACAGACGGACGGACGGACGGACATGCTTAAATCGACTTAAAAAGTGATTCTATGCATATTCTCAAAAGGAACCATGGGTCTATCTCGTTTCCTTTTGCCTGTTACAAACATATGCACAAAGACATAATACCCTGTACCACAGTGTGGTGAAGGGTATAAAAATAAAGAAGTTCTTCACCGATTGGGTTTGTCCTAGTTCATAAGAGATCTACACACTCCCAGAGAAAAGTGTAAAATTTGGAACCGATTGGTTTATTAATTTTTGAGTTATCGTGCCGCCATTCGTAAAACACTGCTTCGAGAAAAATGCACAGTCCGACACAAATGCAAAGTACTTTTGTGGAATTCATGTTTAATCACTTCAGTATTCGTGAAAAATAAATAATAATTACAATTAGCAAAATTAATGGTGGGCCGTTGCTGTATTTACAAACCAACAAATTCTAAGGCTTCTTCTTCTGCTGTGGGCGTTGGTAGGTGGTTTTTTGCTCAATTTGTCCATTATTGCGGTAGAACATGGAAAGGTTAATTAATTCTAGCCATAAAAATGCCATTGTTGTCGTTATCCTGGTGTTGGGGCATTGATTTATAATACAGACGGCTGACATTTACTGAAGAAGAATTCCATGGAATTTATCAATATACATTATTCATTGCACATATCATAATAATATTTTAATTGAAATCTACAAAATTGGCAAACAAAAATATTTTCGTAGTTGTGTTAGAAAATTAATGGAATTTATAAATAAATTACTTAGTTGAGTAGGCGTTGGCTTGTACTTTTTTTGTAAATAATAACGAATTTTTTAAATAGAAATCAACAGGGAAAAGATGAGAGTCGAATCGAGCACTCACAACTTTGGTCATGTACATGAGATATTCCCTAGATGTAACATGTTTCAAGGATAACTGAAGTCGGACGAAATAAAAAATGTGATTTGTAGCTACGGATTTGTATGAACTAACTTCAATCAGTACATATGTATGTCGACAATCTATGCAATGTTGCATTTCAATCGGGCAGACCTAGAGTCGTTGTACCATTTTTAATTTATATGTACCATTTTTATTTATCTGGACTTGACACACGTACACCTTGCACATTTCATTTCAATCGTTATACGTTGATCAGAATTGTCATGAGTCGTTTTGAACTAAACTCAATAACGTAATTTTAGGTTCAATTTCATACACGGTGTAAAATTTCGCCAAAATCGGAGAAATATTAATTTTTTTAAAGTGGTTGTAAAAAATGTCATGACAATCAAAGCAGTATAACTTATTATCGGGAGCTATATTTAGATCTCAACAAGTTTCATTTCCACACCCATTTTGGCACAAGTGATCAAAATTGTGTGTTAGTCGGACAAAATATGCGTTTTTGGTACAAAATTTGAATGTATCGGAAATATTCATGGGATACCGCATAAGGTATTGTTCATAATAAAATATTATGACGATCCATGCATATCCCTCTCTCTTTCCGTGTGTCCGTCAGTTGAGATAGACCTTTGAAATACACATACACACATTGTTGCAATCTTATTACTGAAAATGGTGGATATGTATCTTCTTTTTATGATAGCTCTCGTATAACGATACTCCCAATTATTCGGTATTTCGGGAAGTTTGAGCGGGTAATTTAAAATAATTTGCTATTATTTGACACTTTGAGTTCCCATTTAATTAATAATAATTTTCTATAGAAAAGCCAGCAATTTATGAAGGTCTCAAGCGATTAAGATTACCAAAATTAACGAATTTTTACTTGTTTGTACTTAGTTTGAAACGTTTTAAATTTTTTTTTCTCAATCGGACAAACATTCAGACTTGAGCTATAGCTTAATCTAAACCGAATTTTCAATCTCAAAGGCCAAAATTCATGATCTGTGTCAAATTTCATCGCATTTTGTACAGACATTGACAGTAATCCTAGGATGTTTGGTATATAGGTCCACATTTTGGTAAAGCCCCTATATAACGATAACTCTTAATATTCAGTATTTTGGACACGTTTTTTAGCCGAATTGGCTGTAATTGACCCAAGCTTTAGGGTAGACCGCATATAACGGTACGCTCCAATAAACGGTATTTCGGGGATTGTGGACATGTTTTCTAGGTCCACATTTTGGTGTAGCCCCTATGTAACGGTAACCCTTAATATACGTTTTTTGGACACGTTTTCTAGCCGAATTGGCTGTAATTGACCTAAGTTTCAGTGTAGCCCCAATAATCGGTATTTCGGGGATTGTTGACACGTTTTCTAGCCGGACTTAGACAGATTTTCCAAACGAATTGGCTGTTATTGTTAATATTGACCCAATTGGGTTCACATTACGTCTTCACCACACCAAAAATTAATAGTATTGACCCAAGTCGATATTTTGTTAATTGTTTTACACAAATCTGTCAAATCTCACTGCCGAATGTATCAATATTGATCCCCGCTTTATTTTAGTCCCATTACGACAAAAATAATGCATACCAAACTGTAGCAGAATCCTTTGCTGTCGTTGTCCTTATTTCCGTAAAGATTTGTAGTTATATGTCAGCCACAGTCCGACACAAAAGTCTCACACACACAAAGACATTGTCGCAAAATAAACTATGGTAGTCTGAATACAACAACAAAAACAATTGCCGTTAGTATTGATAATAAATTCACCTATCTACTTGGCGTATTATTTTTGGCGTATATCCTCATTGTTCTTGTGTGGTGTATGCGTGTATAGCTGTGATAAGAGATTCAAAGCGAAAAAAATAAATTTTAGTTGTCTCTATTATATTCTTTTTGCTCTTTTTCGAACTTTTCATTCGATTCGAGAACATATGACTACAATTAATATTTTGGTTTCCAGTATTCTTGTTCTCAACTCGTGCTTTTTATTGTTACTGTGAGTACTGTCTCACATGTTTTCTCAAGGAATCACAACAAAAAATTCGGGCTTGGCGTTTGCTGTTTTTATACCCTTCACCAAATTGTGGTACAGGGTATTATATCTTTGTGCATATGTTTGTAACAATTAAAAGGAAACGAGGTAGCCACAAGGTTCCTTTTGAGAATATGCATAGAATCACTTTCTGAGTCGATTTACGCATGTCCGTCTGTCCGTCCGTTTGTCTGTCAATGTTAAATTGTAAACAAAGTACAGGTAGCATTTATCATCCGAATTGGATGACATTTGGCATAGGTCACTTATTTGACTCAAGGACGAACGCTTTTGAAATTGGGAAAAATCGGTTCAGATTTAGATATAGCTCCCATATATATATATATATATATATATTTGTCCGATTTAATGTAAATGATCCTTATATCTTTCGATTTGTACTAAATTTGGTACAGCCTAATGATATAGGTCTAGAATGATGTGTGTTAAGTTTCCTGCAAATCGGTTCAGATTTAGATATAGCTCCCAAATATATTTTCGTCCGATTTAACGTAAATGGTCCACTAAAGTCCCTATATATCTTTAGATTTACAAGAAATTTGGCACAGCGTAATGAATTAGGTATAGAATGATGTGTGTTAAGTTTCCTGAAAATCGGTTCACTTTAAGATATAGCTCCCATCAGGGACGTACGCAGGGGGGCGGCCAGGGGGGCCCGGCCCCCCCCCCCCCCCGAAATAATTTTTTTTTACTGTAAATCTATGTTTGCAACAGCGAATTTTTTCATTTTGAAATAGGTATAGAATCGGTTCAGTTTAGATATTGCTTCTATATCTGAATATCTGTAAAATTTAGTATCGGTTGCAGAATGACATATTTATGGATCCAGTTTCATTTTACTGGTCCTTTAAAAATGCGACGCCTGTTAGAATTCATCTGTTGAATATACTCAAAGTGGTGAAGGGTAACATATAGTCGGCCCCGTCCGACTTTACTGCTTTCCTTGCTGGTTTTCTAATATATTACTCTCATTATTATTATATTACTCTCAGTATTTCATGAGCGTTTTATTTTCGTTTTCTTTTGCTGAAAACAAGAAAAAGATTTTACAGTGTGCCTTTGCTAGGACCGTGTTCCGGATATGGAAAACACTTTTTAGTGATTGTTCGTTTTCTTTTATTTATTTTGATTAAAAAAAAAACGTTTTAACTTTATAAAATGTTTTGCTTCTAATACTCTTTTTAATGTTATTATTTTTGTTGAGCAAAACTTTTCACTCATTAGCAGGATAAAGAGTTGATTTTACCATTCTCTGGTAAATGTTTGTATAGTTCTCTTTGAGTATTTTCGTGAACAACAAGACAATCATCACTCTTTTTGTGAATATATTATTTGGTTCCCCTCAATTTATGTGGAAGACCAACACATTCTACATTTGAATTTGTTATCCATTTTAAGGTCGATTTAATTTTATAATTACTTCGTTTTCCTTGTTACTACTATGAGACTTTTAATTACTTTTTTTTTCTCAATTTTGCTGTTTATTACGAACTACTGGTTGTTAGTGTTTTCAATCCCATTTAAAAAAATTCATTTGTGTCCGTAGACGCAACGTACTCTCAGTCAACGTCTTCAATACTAAACCAAAAATCTGTTCATTTGTTTTTGTCCGAAAAAGCTAACATTTTGCTATAATTTTGCTCAATTCTCATTACAGAGAACTTCATTAGAAGGGAGCTCTCATGTACGAGTGCGCAAGTATGCTCTCTGAGTGTTTTTTCTATGTAGGACTTTCTTTCTCACATCTGCACCGGTTGTAGATGAAAGAAAATGTTTTATGCAGTTTTATTTATTTTCAACTGTTTTAAAAAACAAACCCCAACATTAGGGTGGTATTAAAAGATATATACATTAAGGAAAGATCCAAAGTCGAATGAAGTGATGACAATGTATGTGCATACACCATGAGGTAAAGTTAATATTAAATTTGTCATTATGTTTGCAACTCCTCGAAATATATTCTTGATCAGAAAAAAAGTTCTATGCCGATTTACGCATGTGCTTCTATCTGTCCGACGTCTGAAATCACAATAGATATCGCAATATTTATGATAGAGCTTGGAAATTTTGCACATACATTGATAGTATTCTTAGGAAATTTGGTATTGCAAATGGGATATATCGGTCCATGTTTTGTAGCGCCCATGTAACGGTACATCCCAAAAGAGTCAGTATTTTGGGGATTTTGGACACTTTTTCAGCCGAATTGGTACAATCTCACTGCAAATCAATATCAATCCCCGCGTTGGTATACACCCTTAATTAGTATTTTGAGAATTTAAATCATATTTATTGACGTCTTTTGGGGTATGTTCAAGGTCCTTACATAACATGAGTTTTCTTCAATAATATTAAAAAGACAATTTGATTAAAAAATGTATCAAAAATCCCAAAAATACCGAATATTAGGGATACGGAAACTTGGGTCAATATTAATAGTTTTTGTGCAGAGCTCTATCTTAAATATTGCGATAGCTGTTGTAGAAAAATTTCAATGTGTCTGCTTATCTGTCATTATGGTTGAAATTCTGATCCTCTAAATGTTCCGTTTCGTTTTAATATGCGACTCAAAGTTTGACACACCCCATCAGAAATAGGTTTTTTCTGTCGCATTTTCCTCAAAACAAGCGCGTTTTGTCTTATATAAGTAATTTCGAACGATATTAAAGGAATATTTATAAAGACGAACTCAACAACATTTTAAGGAAATAACATTGTAGTATCTATATATGGCCGAAGCTACTTTTTATACCCTACACCACACTGTGGTACAGGGTATTATGTCTTTGTGCATATGTTTGTAACAGGTAAAATGAAACGAGATAGGCACATGGTGCCTTTTGAGAATATGCATAGAATCCATTTCTGAATCGATTTACGTATGTCCGTCTGTCCGTCTGTCCGTCTGTCCGTCTGTCCGTCCATGTATTTTTGTGAACAAAGTACAGGTCGCATTTATGATCCAATTTCGATGAAATTTGACATAGGTCACTTATTTGGCCCAAGGACGAACCCTATTGAAACTGGGGAGAATCGTTTCAGATTTAGATATAGCTCCCATATATATTTTCGCCCGATTTCATGTAATTGGTGCACCAAAGTCCTATATATATCTCGATTTACACAAAATTTGGCACACGAATGATGTGTGTTAAGTTCCCTGAAAATCGGTTCAGATTTAGATATAGCTCCCATATATACTTTCGTCCGATTTAATGTAAATGATGTACCAAAGTCCCCATATATCTTTCGATTTGCACGAAATTTGGCATAGCGTAATGAATGAGGTCTAGAATGATGTGTGTAAAGTTTCCTGCAAATCGGCCCAGATTTGGATATAGCTTCCATATATATTTTCGTCCGATTTAATGTCAATGGTGTACCAAAGTCCCTATATATCATCCGATTTGCACGGAATTTGGCTCAGCGTACTGAATTGGGTCTAGAATGATGTGTGCTAAGTTTCCTGAAAATCGGTCTAGATTTAAATATAGCTCCCATATATACATTTTCGTCCGATTTAATGTAAATTGTGCACCAAAGTCCCTAAATATCCTTCGCATAATTAGTCGCATAATTAATTAGGTCTAGAATGATGTGTGTTAAGTTTCCTGAAAATCGGCCCATATTTAGAGATATATATTTTCTTCCGATTCTATGTAAATGGAGCATCAAAGTCCTTATTTATCTTTCGATTTGCACGAGATTTGGCATAGCGTAATGAATTAGGTCCAGAATGATGTGTGTTAAGTTTCCTGAAAATCGGTCCAGATTTAGATATAGCTCCCATATATAATTTCTGTCGATTTTATGTAAATTGTGCACTTGTGTGTCCTATTGCACACAATTTTGTACAATGAACTGTAGTTAATCTCTGCCAAGTCTCATTGAAATCGGTTTAGATTTTGATATAGCTTCTACATATATATTATCGTCCGATTTAAAGCAAAATTGACACAAATTTTGCACAACGTACTGAAGTTAGTATAACCTAGAGGTAGGCTATAAATGCTTCGATAAGGTGGGTCCAATCGGCACAAAATATTGCTCTACGTACTGAAGTTATTATAACATAAGAAGCAACCCTATATCTGACTAAATCAAAAACTTAGTATATGTGGCAGAATGACATGTTTATTGATCCATTTTTATGTTAATGGTCCTTCAAAAATACGACGTCTGTTAGGATTCATCTGTTGAATATGCCAAAGGAGTGAAGGGTATCATATAGTCGGCCCCGTCCGACTTTACTACTGTCCTTACTGGTGATAGTTATACAATGGAACGGTTATTTATTTTGATATTCGATACCTATGAAACGAAGATAGTGATGTACATATCGAAAACGCGATAGCCGAATGTGCCCCGATGCCCGATGCCTATCTCCCCTATATATTTTCTTATATAGTGATAGATTTTCTTCTGCGGTAATTTCACTATGGTGCATATAACTAATTATTTATATATTGATTGATTATGTATACGCAGTGTGGAACAATCAGGTACTATGGAACAGAATTAGGTGTAATTGAAGTATTTTTAACGAATGTTATACGTTTGTATAAAAGTAATATTGACCCTCAATATTTGGTATATTTCTACACTGTTTTCCAGTCTTTGTACAGTCTACTACCACATAATGCAATAATATAGTCCCATATAAATGCCGTGGCCAATTTGAATTATTTTGAGTCCACATAGTGGTAGAGGTTTTTAGTAGCTATTATATTTATGACCGAGTGAGATGCAATAGAACGCAGCTGATTTATTTTTTGTCTGATTTTATGGTCGCTCCAGAGACCGCAATTATGGCGCTAACATCGCGAATTTTTGCATGGAGAAGGGAATCTGGCCAAAGTATAAATATGCCTGTTTTGATAAAGATCGGTCAATATTAGCAGTACAAATGGTCCCAGACTTTTATGTGAAAAATGACAAAATTTGTATTCTATAGCGTATACGTTTACCCCAGAAGGATATAGACCCGAGATGTTGATAGTATATCCAAGAGGAGTGGTTGACCTTTAAATTGATACCAATTTTATTGTCGTTTGTACTCGGATGTTGAAGTTACACTTAAATATTTGCTGGTGCTTACATATTCAAATATTATTTAGTAACCCCTTACCACACTATAGGGCGGAAATAAAGCCCTGATCGTGGGAAAGGGGATATGGGCATAGAATAAGTATAGTTCTTTTCATGATAATTGGTCAATATTTAGTGGGTCAAACGGACCCAGACTATTGTGTGAAAAATTACAAAAATTGTTGCGTATACATGTACTCCTGAAGGATATAGTCTCGAGAAGTTCAAGAGGAGTGTTTGACGTTTAAATTGTACAAAAATATAGTGCTGTACCTACTCGTATGTGGATGTTATACTTAAATATTAACAGATGCCTATGTATTCTTGTATTATTAAGTAATCCATTGACACACATGGGGCCCGAAATATGGCGCCATGGAATTTTTCAAGAATTTCCAATCGGGGTCAAGAACCTTTAAATTGATACCTAATTGATACAACTTTCGAGAGTTAGTTAGCCTTCTGCGGTAGTTTTGTAGGGTATCATGTTTTCGGCCCCGTCCGACTATACTGCTCCGCTCAATGGTTAATATTTGGATTTTCAAATATGTTGTGCATTTTTTCCACATTCAACAGAAAATTATGATGTTTTCAGATAAATTTCCAGTCTTTATACCATACATCCCACATTACATTTTGACAATCGCTTTTGGTTCAGACAAGCGAAAGGTAATCCCTCCAATTTCTGATTGTTTACTTAATTTACACAGCTCCCTTCCAACATATTAAAATAAAACAATGTTTCTTTATTCTTATAATGTACAAACACATAATTAAATCATACAGTAAAAATGTGTATTAAAAATCAAATATCCTCGCATAATTAAATAACATTTCAATTATATTGCACATCAATTGGATATTCATTAAAAAATATTTAAACATTCAATTTATGTGTTCACTGGTCAATTTGGAATGAACGTGCATATATTTGTTGCAGCGACTAAAAATAATCGCCATCATCAACACCACAGTAATATTATTTGCATTTGTGTCGCAACAATTTTAATATTTATGTGATTTTCCTTGGCGCCAAATAAATTCTCAATTTTGAATGGACAGCAATTTGCAAAAATTTCATTAATTTCCTATTCAGTGCAGCCGAGCTTGTGAAAATCTGCGATACAAATTGTATTTATTAAAGGGGCAAACATCCATGATATTGTATTATCAGAGACCGAAAAGGTCAAACAACTAAGAGAGTGGTGCATGGCACACTGATAAATACGAGGTTGATGTTTTTAACAAATGACATGTCCAAGTGGGGTACCATTATTTGGGGTCTATCCAAAAATGAATTCTGAATTAAATTAATATTAATAATGTTTGGAATGTAAATTTTCGGTTCAATGGGAATCCAAAATATAAAATTAAAATTTATTTTCTCTATGAAAATCATAAAAGGTTTCAGCGTTTTATTCAAAGAAATACAATCAATTCAAAATAAGATACACACACCATGAAGCTATAAAAGTGTAAACTTCATTTTAGTCTTTTTTAGGCAAAAATTCATTTATTAATTCAAATCGTTTCTGAAAAAATGTTATATATATATATACATGATTGCTTCATGAGACAGATGATCTAACATTATGCATGAATGTCTCTTTTTTATGTCGGGTCAAAATTATATTATTTAGGTTTGCAAAATGCATTGCGAATAAATTCATGATCTCTATTGGGTTGAAACTAAAACCATTTTAAGGGAACCCCCCATTCTCGTTTTTTTTATTTTTAAGATTTCAAATGAACTGTTAAATGCATGTTAAAGTTTGTAACTTTGCACATATATATTTTAAGATTTAAAACGGAAGAAAAATAATTTACAAAAAAAAAAAATTGTTGTTTTTTTTTTGTGATCAAAGAAATGTCCTTATTTTTAATGGCGGGCATGATAACTCCTGACTGGAACATCGGAATCCAAAAATTCCAACGGTGTTAGAAACAGTACATGTCTGGCTCTCGTATGAACTAGGATTATTGACTTCGCACAACAATTAACAAAATGGCGGAACTTTGAACATTTTTTTTTTTTTGAAAAATCGCCTATTTTTGACCACAAAGTAATTTAAAAAATAAGGAAGATCTTCACCGATTGCCTTTATCCTAGTTCATACGATAGCTATATACTCACAGATAAACGTCCCAAAATTTGAAATCAATTGGGTTATTAGTTTTTGATTTATCGTGCCCGCCATTCGCAAAAACGCTGTTTGCAGAAAAACGCGTTTAAAGTTTGAGAAGCCCTCTTGCTGTCACCTGATGCTAACACAATAAATCGGCTATGTCTTCAAAAATTGTTGAGATTTTCACTTGAAAATTTATAGGGACATTCTAGAATTAGTGTAGGTTCAAATGAAATCAAAATAAAAAAAATTACATTTTTTGAAACTGAGAATGGGTTAAATAATAAAATCAGTAAGGAAAGTAGTAAAGTCGGACTGGGCCGACTATATATGGGTATACTTCTACATACGTCGCCCTTGTGAAGCAGCATTGACATGAAATTGAACGAACTTAAATATGCGATTTTTATCTATAACTAAACCGACATAGATCAATCCCAATACATGCCATTCTGCAACCCATTCTAAATTTTGTAAATAGATTTAAAGCAAACTTTACACACTCTATTTGGTATGTTTCACTGTTTAATATGCAATATCAATCAGGCAAATAGTGAGCGGAGCAGTATAGTCGGTTGGGCCGACCATATATACCCTACACAACTACCACGGAACTCGGATGTTTATTCCGAGCCTGGGCAATATTTCGTGGTATTTGCCCCGACTTGCCCGATCAACAGCACAACTTCCTTACACGTTTTGAATATTACAAATATTCAGTACAGCCCTTCTACTTACTTGTCAAGATCCCCTTCACGGTGGGTTGAGTTGTGATGTTCGGCTTATATTCGACTAGAAAACACAAAAAGAAATTAAGTTTTCGGTCCACTTCATCCCAAAATTTTATTCTGATCATCACTGAAAATTATACCCGTTGTCCTTGGCCATAATTGGAACTTCATTGAGAATTTCAAAGCGATCAGCGGTATATTTCCGCCCTCTAATTTGGTAATGGGTTACTAAATAATATCTGAATACGTAAGCACCTGTAAATATTTAAGTGTAGCTCCCACATCCGAATAGATACATCAATATATTTGGTATCAATTTCAAGGTCAACCACTCCTCTTGGATATACTTTAAAATTATCGGGTCTACATCCTTCAGGAGTAAATATATAAATCAAAGAATTCAAATTTTGTAATTTTTCACACAAAAGTCAGAGTCCATTTGACCCGCTAAATAATGACCGATCTTCATCAAAGCAGACATGCTTATTCTTTGGCCCGATCCCCTTCTCCATGTAAAATTGCGGCATCTGGAGCGACCAGAAAAACCGACAAAAATTAAGTATTTGGTCCATTTCATCCCCTTAATATTAACCGATCTTCACCAATATCAATAGGGGTC
>NW_026888976.1:0-12159 GCF_032173495.1 Musca vetustissima
AGTGGACCCATACTTATAATTTTTTGTGGATACACTTAGTACCCAATAAGAACCCAATGTACCAAATTTCAGTGTATTCGGTTGAAAAACGCGCCCAAGAACCTCAAAATACCGAGCTATGTCTAAACGTAGACCGATATATCCCATCTTCGAACTTGACCTGCCTGCAGACAAAGGACAACCCTATGCAAAGTTTCAGCATCCTATCTCAATTCCTTCAGAAGATAGCGTGATTACAACAGACGGACGGACAGACGGACGGACATGGCTAGATCGTCTTAGAATTTTACCCTGATCAAGAATATATATGGGCAATATTGCCAATTTTTTAATATTCCATTTTCAAAAAATCAGCTTTTTTGTTTTTGTGGCACATCAATGATTTTTGGTACATATATAGAGAAAAATGTTCTGACTCCGAAACCGTTCGCGATCAAATTTTTGGTTGATGCGCGCAAAAGTTATCGAGGTTTTAATTTTGGGCATAAGAAAAAAAGCTTAAAATTACGCCGTTTATTGTATTGACCAAAAACGTTGATATATATCTTTCTCCGTAAAATAAGAATATGAATATATTATAATAATCGCGATAAAGTTGCAGATCTTCGCGAAATATGAGGAAAATAAAAAATATATAGGAGATTACATCAATATTTTCATTATATTAATGACATACACACACCTAAGAATTAATTTAAAAATATCTACATAATCTAAACACCATAGTGAATCAAATGATATCAAAATCACACAAGTCCGTGTAGCGGTTTCTAAATCAAAGCGACAATAAAACAAGATATTGAGGAAAAATATTTGTTTTTGGTTCGAAAAAATAATGTCATCATATTTATTTTTTTTAATTTTATACAATAAATTTCAGAAAAAATATTGGGGTTATTCTGCTATTTTACCCGAATTTCGCCGAAAAATTGACATATATAATAATAATCACTTTTTGTGCATAAGTATACGCCTTGCGGATTATATCAAGACCCTTCTGATAAATCTTGGGGTTTTATAAATAGGAATAAATCTTAAAATAAAATAATATTATGAAATATACATTTTAAATTGCGTGTAAATCGCGTAATTGTCAAAATCATTTGATGCGCATGCGGTTTCCAGGAAGTACTGAGGTTTATCTTCCAATCCATATATATTTTGCGAAATTTCATTTGACGGCTAAGATGTGCCGCACGTTACATTGAAGTACCCAAAAAATCGTAAAACGCGAATAATTTCCGAAAACTCCGTATGCCATTAACGCGCATCCGATTTCGGTGTGCACCCTAAAAAAATACATCCATCTATACCGATTTCAATGTGGTCCATTAAGAACCATGGATGTGCCAGCTCACACTATTTTTGAGATAAATTGCGTCTAAATCGCGTAATTCTTAAAATCATTTGATGCGCATGCGGTTTCCAGGAAGTACTGAAGTTTATCTTCCAATCCCTCATTAGCCATAATGCTGAGGGTATAATTATCCATTATAAATACATTTTAAATAAATTTCTGAAATTTGTATTAAGATTTACATAATCCGCTTTAGAAATGTTTGTATAGGTCCACTTTTTGGTATGTTCCCTATATTTTCATTTCTAGTACCTGTCAGTATATCTATGGTGGAGGGTATCCAAAGTTCGGCCCGGCCGAACTTAACGCTTTTTCACTTGTTTTCGATTTATTCAATCATTTGTATAGCCTTTTGAATTGAGTATAAAAGGGCGTCTGCTTGGTTGAAATCAATTCAGATTTATTTATATACAACTAAAATCATAACAATATTTAGTCGGCAATCTGTATATATTATTATACTAATATTTATAAAATTACATAATAAACTATGTTTTTCATCCAAAAGTTTATGCTTCCTAGAGGTATCAAATTAAGCACATTTCCATTTAGCTATAATCGAAAATGACAATTTTTTCACCATTCATTAGTTCTGACAGCTGACGCCCACTGCACTAGCCATGCGAAAATGATCAAATAATTTGTTAATGGCGTGGTAATGTCTATTAGTTTTTGCTGCGTCCCAATAATCATTTGAAGTGTTTTTAATGTCATTTTAATATATAAATGCTCATTTATTATTATTACAATCAAATCCGACCACAATGCCCATTCAAACTATAGTGAGTTTTTGCAATAATTATAGTGTGTTCGGAAATTGCAAGTTAAATACGCAAACACTTTAAAATGCTATAAACATTGACATCAAGTGTTTATTATAAATAAATTAAAGAACAAAAGGCGGAAAATTAACAACAACAGGTGCTGGAAAATGCTTAAAAATGTGCCAACAATAAGTAATGATAAATATATGTACGACAAGTTTGTTTGGTTGTGTTCATTAAAACACAGAAAGGAAATATTGGGTGTTGAGAAGGACGAGTTTGCGGAACGCAACACATGTGAAATGAATGGCTATAATGATTTTGAAGCCGCTCTAATTTGAAATTATCCCCGAGGAAGTAGTAGAAGGAGTAGACCGATAACGCCCATGTTCAAACATTATACCCTCTTAGTCCAAATATTATCTTGTGTAAAGTTTAGCTCAAATCGAATAGTACGTTAGCATGACATTAAAACAAGTGAAAAAGCGTTAAATTCGGCCGGGCCGAACTTTGGATACCCTCCAAGATCATAGATATACTGACAGATACTTGAAATGAAAATATAGGGAACATACCAAAAAATGGACCTATACCGACATTTATACAAACCGACTATGTACACAATAATTTTTAATAGAAAATTATACCCTCAGCCTTATGGCTAATTAGTGTGTATACACTTTCACACGCTGAAAATGTGCCTCATCGAAATATTGGTTCTAGACCCCATGTTTCTTCGCAGGTTAAATGACTACAACAGAGTGTTAGAACCAAACCCAAAACGCGGAAAAATTAGATAATTATATTAATATAAAAAATGGGGTTATATGGGTACTACGCCTACATGGGGTTGACTATTAATAATTTTTGGTAGGGAGATTTTTTTCCATATACGGCTACAAAATACCAAATTTCAGTAATTTCGGTTGAAAAACGCGCTCAAGACCCTCCAAATGCCAAAATTTGGGGGTACCTTTATATGGGGGGCTAACAGAAAAAATGGACTTATATTTATAATTTTTAGTGGAGATATTTGGTACCCAAAAATAACCCAATATACCAAATTTCAGAGAATTCAGTTGAAAAACGCGCTCAAGAACCCCAAAATACCGAAACTTGGGGGTACCCTTATATGGGAGCTAGCAGAAAAAATGGACTTATATTTATAATTTTTAGTGGAGATGTTTGGTACCCAATAAGAACCCAATGTACCAAATTTCAGCGAATTCGGTTGAAAAACGCTCTCAAGGACCCCAAAATACCGAAAATTGGGGGTACCCTTATATGGGAGCTATGCCTAAACGTGGACCGATATATCGCATCTTCGAACTTGACCTGCCTGCAGACAAAAGACAACCCTATGCAAAATTTCAGCACCCGATCTCAATTTCTTCGGAAGCGTGATTACAACAGACGGACGGCGATCTAGCCATGTCCGTCCGTCTGGGACATGGCTAGATCGCCTTAAAATTTTACCATGATCTGGAATATATATACTTTATAGGGTCGGAAATGAATATTTCGGTGAGTTACAAACGGAATGACAAAATTAATATACCCTCCATACTATGGTGGAGGGTATAAAAATAAATGGAAGGAATATTACAATGCACAAAGTTTGGATGGATTTTGTTTCACCCTTCTAGAGTTATAGTGCACACCAGCCATCTGTCTGGCTGTCTGGACGGGCATTTGTATAAGAGACTCAGTGGAATCAGGGAAGAAATAATGGTAAGAAATAGTTATAAAGGTTAGAATTAAGGAAATACAATGGCGATTTTGAGTGGGGAGCTCAATAAATAGAGAACAAGAGATTTTCTGTTCCACGAGGCGTACAGGTTTTTTATTATTAACCAATATGAGATGGAGAAAGAGCCAGTTTTAGGAAAAAATAATTGGTTTAAACTAGAGAAGGAGATCTACAGGCGATTTAATCGAGATGCGCAGGAGTGTACATATGTAAAGAAAAACCATTAAGGAAAGTTGTAAAGTCGGACGGCGCCGACTATATGATACCCTTAACTACTATGGGTATATTAAACAGGACTATTAACATGAAATTGGATGAACTAAAATCCATAAACATGTCATTTGTTTGTTACAATGGGACAAAAGTATGTAACTCGACTTCAAACATATATCAATAGGACATCCGTTGGGCTATGTCTGCACTTCTAGAAAACACAACTACGCAAATCTATGCTAAATTTTGTACTTTGTGCAAAATTTCATGTCAATCTGAAAAACATGAGGAGTTTAATGCACCCCTTACTTAAAATCAGACGAAAATATATAGGAAACGTATGAAACGTATATCCAAATATGAACCGATTTCTTGTCACTTGTTACAGGTTAGGTTATACTAATTTCAGTACGTTTTGTTCCTATCAGCAATATATTGATTTACAATGGCTATACCTCATATACAATGGAGGTATAGCTAAATCTGGACCGATTTTCATGAAACATTACTCTAGGCCAAATTTCGTGCAAATCGTATGATATATTGGGACTTTGATGCACCATTTACATAAAATCGGACGAAACTATATTTGGGAGCAAAGACCAAATCTGGACCGATTTTCACGAAACATGGCAGCCGTCACTATAGGCTCAATCCAGTACGCTATGCCAAATTGTATGCGAATTGAAAGATATATAGGTACTTTGGCACACTATTTACATTAAATCGGACGAAAACATATATGGGAGCTATATCTAAATCTGAACCGATTTTCAGGAAACTTAACACACATCATTCTATACCTAATTCATTACGCTGTGCTAAATTTCGTGCAAATCGAAAGATATATAGGCACTTTGGTACACCATTTACCTTAAATCGGACGAAAATATATATGGTAGCTATATCTTAATCTGAACCGATTTTCAGGAAACTTAACACACAGCATTCTAGACTTTATTCAGTACGCTCTGCCAAATTTCGTGCAAATCCAAAGATATATAGGGACTTTGGTAAATGGTGTACCAAAGTCCCTATATATCTTTCGATTTGCACGAAATTTGGCTCAGGGTACTGAATTAAGTCTAGAATGGTGTGTGCTAAGTTTCCTGTAAATGGGTTCAGATTTAGATATAGCTTCCATATATATGCATATCCGTCTGTCCATGTTAAATTGTAAACAATGGCACAGCTCATTTATTTGGCCCAAGGACGAACCGTATTGAAATTGGGAAAAATCGATTCAGATTTAGATATAACTCCCATATATATTTTCGTCCGATTTAATACAAATGGTTCACTGTCCCTTTATATAATTCGATTTGCATGAAATTTGGCATAGCGTACTGAATTGAGTCTAGAATGATGTATGTTAAGTTTCGTGAAAATCGGTACAGTTCCCATACATGATTTCTCCAGATTTAATGTAAATGATGTTCCAAAGTCCCTATATATCTTGCGATTTGCACAAAATTTGGCATAGCGAGCTGAATTAAGTTTAGAATGATGTGTGCTTAATTTCGTGAAAATCGGGTTAGATTTGGATATAGCTCCCATATATATTTTTTACCGATGTTAAGTAAGTTGTGCACAAAAGACCCAAAGTTTGTCCGATTGGCACACAATTTTATACAAGTAATTAATTTCTGGAAAGTTTAGTTGAAATCGGTTCAGATTTAGATATAGCTCCCACATAAAATAATGTTCGTGCAATTGACATGAAATTTTGCAGAACGTAATAAATTGAAACTAGAATAAGGTTATTGCTTTTTGAAATGGGTGCATATGCAGACATAGCTTCCATATATATTTCGAACGGTGTCAGATTGGGATTAAATTTGTACGCAAAAGACTCAAAATCTGACAGAATGGAATGAAATTTAGCATAGGTTGCAGAAAGGCATGTGTATGGATTGCTGTTAGTCGATTCACTTATGGATGAAGATTGCACATTTAAATCCGTTCAATTTGATGTGAATGTTCCATCGAAGGGATTGTTAGAATGTATATATAGAACATACCCAAAGTGGTGAAGGGTATCATATAGTCGGTCCAGTGCGACTTTACTACTTTTCTTACTGGTTTTATGTAGGTCAATGTCTTGACATTTGAAGGTTTCAGTTATATTTTCTAACCGAAGTGAATGTAATTTAACATTCCGACATCTTGGAAAACATTTTTGCTATTAGTTCATGCTGCATTTTCCACTATAATTGTCCATTTGTTATAAATTTTAACAAAATTAGAGTAACTTCGGGTAATGTGGACCACCATTTTCTTTTCTTTTTTATACCCTCCACCATAGTATGGAGGGTATTTTAGTTTTGTTTTTCCGTTTGTAACGCATCGAAATAATCATTTCCGACCCTATAAAGTATGTATATTCTTGATCAGCGTAAAATTCTAAGTCGTTTTAAGCATGTCCGTCTGTCTGTTGTAATCACTCTAGCGTCTAAACGAATTGAGATAGAGCCCCAAAATTTGGCATAGAGTCGTCTTTTGTCTGCAGGCAGGTCAAGTTCGAAGATGGCCTATCTCGGACCACGTTTAGGCATAGCTCCCATATAAGGGTACCCCCCAATGTGGTTTTCAACCGAATTCGCTGAAATTTGGAATATAGGTCAATTTTTTCGGACAGCCCTCATATAAGACTACCCCCCCCACCCACAATTTTCAGTATTTTGAGGTTTTTAAGCGCGTTTTTCAACCGAATTCGCTGAAATTTGGTTCTTTGAGTTCTTATTGGGTAACAAATCTCCCCACAAAAAATTATAAATATAGGTCCATTTTTTCGGACAGCCCCCATATAAGGGTACCCCCAATTTTCGGTAGTTTGGGAGTTTTGTTGTAATTTGGTACTTTGAGTTGTTATTGGGTACCAAACCTCCCTACTAAAAATTATAAGTATAGGTCAATTCCACTGTTTCTGGTAGTCCCTATATAAGTAGTGGTAGCCCCTATATAAAAAGTCGCACTTTTTATAGTGATCCACATTACCCGACATTGAATATTTTTATTTAGAAATAATTAATTATCGGCTTCAAAAATGAATAAAAATTAAAAATTGCCGATTGTAATTACAGCTAAACGTAGATTTTTTTAAAGAAAACAAGAAAAACCACATAACTTTTTTATATTCGAGAAAAACAAATTGTTCGACTATTTTGCAAAAACGTTCGACTATTGTGCTTAAAAATGTTCAAAACACACTTTTACAACGAGAGCTACATTTTCTAGTACTTAACTTTCAACATTGCAATTATTTATTAATAACCAAGTTTGATGTTTATTTTCACAAATTAGGAAACCATTTATTAAGGCGGCATTGACATATTTCAAGCATTTTCTTATATATGGGGGGTGGTCCACATTAGACGCATAGTCCACATTACCCGAAGTTACTCTGGCAGGTGTCATGAAATTTTCCATGAAGTGGTTATAATTAATAGGATCAAATGGACAAGAAAAATGTTTGATTATTTAACGGATTAAATAATCCAAGGGCTTTGTGAGAAAATTTACAAAATGTCAATTTAATAGCTTATATGATGTGTGGTAGCTGTGTAAATGTTTTGCTTGATAATTTTAAAAGAGAATATTTTTGTACACATTCTTATTTACAATCGGCAATATTGTTAAAAAAATGATATTGTCTTAAAAAAATAAACAATATTAAAT
Source organism: Musca vetustissima (assembly GCF_032173495.1). Taxonomy (NCBI): domain Eukaryota; kingdom Metazoa; phylum Arthropoda; class Insecta; order Diptera; family Muscidae; genus Musca; species Musca vetustissima. The sequence goes on from NW_026888976.1 coordinate 7,763, forward strand.
GATAGACACTGCTCCAATAAAATCTCGATTGATTATATTTGTGTAAAGCAAAAAATATTTCTTTCATGGCGAAATTAATTTTATTATATTTTCAATAGTTTCATCTCTCACATATTAATATTTAATATTTATTAAAAAAAGTAATTACAGCTTGTAGAAAGGCATTTATTGCTGCTTCTTTGGCCCAAAAATCCCGAAAAGTGGGATGATGATGCTCCGGCTTTTCGTCAATATATTCCATGATGTATTGATAATCGTTAAACCTTCACTTCACTTCACAATCTGCACAATATTCTTTTCACAATCCACACTAATAACTAAAACAAAGAACACTAAAATATAAATCACAATACGACGCACAACGTTTTCAATTCTTTATGAATATTTACTTTCCCTTTGAATTACAATTAACGAAAATGAAAGAAAATAAACGAATACCCCCGAAATAGAACAACATTAACAAGAACAAGAGCGATTCGATTGTAAGGCGGCGATACAATCAATTTAGCGACGGTTGTGTTTTGTTTGTATGTTTTTTTCTGTATTGGGCGTTATCAAATATTGGCCAACTGGTGTTGTTGACGTTTAAAAGTAAAACTGTTGCAATTTAGCCTAAAGTCAAAAATGAGAGCAATGCAAAAGTCTAAACAATTTACGCTTTTGCACCGCACACACACACACCCATACAAACACAGACACAATTGTTTATTGTACAATAACGTTATAAGGCCTAAGGAGTTTCGCATACATACACAAATATGCAAAGTTATGTCCTTAAGACTCTGTATATATATACATGTATGTGTGTAAGCAATTTTCGCTGGAGTTTTTGTGTATGGCATGTGAGATATCGATTGTATGAGTGTCACTCCTAAGGATATGAAAGCCTTTTGTTAAGCATTTTTGAAATTGTGTGCATTGTGTGTGTGAGTGTTTTCATATGCATGAGACGGCTCGCTCACGATGCCGCCATATATTTCACATATCAAGGGTTTTGTTCTGTACGCCTTTTGTGTTCAGTTTTTGATCGACACATACACAAACAAACACACATATCGAACAAATAATGCACAAAGATGGCTGACAATATGGCGGAAATAGCAAACGATGTCAGCAGAGGAGTAAACAAGTGTCACTGTATAATGCCACTGGCAGTAATAACGGCGACAACAAATCGCTGAATGTATTAAAGAACTAATACCGGATGGATGTTAACGAATAAGAAGGTGGCTACAGAGATAACCATAATCTACAAATATATTGAAAAAAATGGATCAAATCATACATGGTGTTAAATGTAATCAGGAGATCACTAGTACTGACTAAAGTGATAAAGTGGTTATTCTAAAATTTCCATTATCAAAAAATCAGCTCCGGATGCCGTACCCTCAAAAAACACTCGCATGAGTTCATATTCCACAATACTGAACGCTGTAGGGTGAACGTATCAAAATCAATTTCATTTTTACTGATATTTAAACAGACATCCTTGGCTATTCATATGAATGTTCATTTTAACGACAATGACACACTCGCATACAAAATATGTGTACGTCATTGATGTCTAAACAGTGTGTAAAAAAGATGATAAACTTCAATTAGAAGAGCCTGGCTGCTTGGAAATCCAAGCAGAAATAAATAACATTTGAACAATATAATTTTGAATATTTCCACAAAAGTAGCTCAAGTTCAATCAAACCCGTATAGCATATATTATACCATAGGCTGACATATTGCATATATCATAGGGTCAATTTACGACCCTTTCAACTGTGGCGGACTGGAAATGCTTAATAATAAGTTCCTACAAAAATATTATTTTTATTTTATCAAGTCATCTTTGATTTTGTAGTTTTAATTTTTCGTCAACATTTAAGATTTATTTCAAATTTATATATATGGTGACAACAAAACTAATTTTGATATTTCGAGTTAGATCCATTAGTTCCTGAATTATTGGGATTACGCAAGATTCCACGAAATTCCATGCCATTGTCACATCCCTTGGAAGCAGTATTTTAGAGGAGGTATCAGACATCATCGTCAATCCTCTTGCTGAAAACATATACGACATACTTAAGGGTAAACTTATAAGTTTCTTCTCTGATTCAGAGGAGAAGCGTCTCAAGAAGTTTCTGACGAACATTAACTAGGGGATAAGAAACCTTCAGAACTGTTATCCGAAATGCAGTCTTTATCTAAGGTTAAGGTTTCAAACGATATCTTGGAGCAGTTGTTGGTGCAACGACTACCTCCACAAATTAAGGGAATATTGTCCGTTAGTGAAGATAGTCTATGGCCGACAATATTGCGGATAGCAGTGAATCAGATGTGTGTAGCTTTTCTTCATCAAAATGTCGTTTAGAGGAAATAGACTACTATAGAGGCCTGGAAATATTCAATAATAAGTTACTTTAAATATGCTACTTTTATTTGATGAAGACATCTTTGAATTTCTGATTTTCGTTTTACGTCAAGTTGGGATTGATTTTCAGTTTCTGCATTTGGTGACAAAAACATCACATTTCTAGAGGTTTCCATTTTGTCGCTTGCACTTTTTGTAAAATTAAATTTTCCAACGCCCAAAAAATTACATATCGAAAATGACGCATGAGTTTTTTATGGTGGCTATTTAGAAGCATGGATTTGTAATGGATTTGATAAGTAATTTCCCTACCAAGACAAAATGACAGCGATTTCGTAGTGCTAAAATATAGTCACTTAGTTTGGAAAATGTGCCCGGGGCCACCACAGTACCTAGAATGGTTCTTTAAAACAAATATGAAAGGAATGTAATAAAGTCGGACTGAACCGACTATATAATACCCTTCACCACTTTGGCTATATTATACATATTTATCTAAACAGACGTCAAGAAAATTGAACGAATTTGAATATGTGATCTTTAGATGATTGATCCACGATATTCGATATACCGCACTGCTCATTGGAACTATTTTTTGATGATGAAAATGATGTGCAAGGTGTATCATCTATTAGAAGGCATTTAATAGAAAAATCCAATCCATTAGAACCGCCATACGTACTGCGATTTTTGGAGAAATGTTCAATCAACTGCTCATTTTAGCTTTAAGACGTATATTCGGCTACCAAAAGATGCCGTTGTGTACTTAGTTGGTTTCCGAAAAGCCCGACGGTCAACAAAGTTCGCGGGTGTTGTCGAATGAATAGATGGCACACACGTACTTATCATGCACACAAAGCATACAATTTTGGTTGCCGAAAATGCTATTTGAAGCAATTGAAGCTGTTGTCAACTTCATCCATAATTCAAATTTGGCAACGCCACTAAACTATGGTTACCACCCGTAATCGACTCATAATTTATATTAACTTCAATACATTGTACAAAATTGTTTGTCAATCGGACAAACTTTGGGTTTTTTAGTGCCCAATTTACATCAAATTGGATATATATATATATATATATATATAGGAGCTATATGTAAATTTTCACGAAACTTAACATTCATAATTCTAGACTCAATTTAGTGTGCTATACCAAATTTCGTGCAAATTGAAAGATCTATTTGGTGCACCATTTACATTAAATCGGGCGAAACTATATATGGTAGGTATGTATATCTGAATTTCACGAAACTTGGCACACATAATTTTGGACCAAATTCGGTACGCTATGTTAAATTTCGTTATATACACAAAGACATTAAAGGATATAAAAATACATAGCCATTAATTCAAAATACCTAAAAAGGGAGTCTGGCACAATTTTTCCTATTTATAATTTGATTTATCAAATCGTCTGGTATAGCTCCCATAGAACAGTGCCATCCCATTTTCGGCATTTTGAAGACTTTAGTCAAATTTCCAACCAATGATTCTACCTAATTGTAAATCTTCGTACTAAAAATTATCAATACTGGCCCACCTTTATGGGAAGTCCCCATATAACACTACACCCAAAAAACGATATTTTGTGGAGCTTGGGCACTTGTTTCAACTTGGACCTACCAAAAATTATCAACATTAGCCCATATTTTTTACCGACTTAGCTCTAATTTGATTTTATGGAGTACTCATGGAGTGTCAAATCTTCCTGGTAAACATGATCAATATTGGTTCACTTTTTAATGGAATCACGCATTTTACTCGTGCTTCAACCAAATTCGCTATAATTTTAGATTTTGGATCTCATTGATTAAGAAATATACATACTCAAAATGATCAATATTGGCCCAAGCCCTCATATAATGGTACACCCATCATTCGCGATTTTTAGGTTATTCGTATACGCTGATTTATGAAATTTGTAGGGGTTGTAATCGTAGTACCAAAAATTATGAATGTCATACGGTTTGGCATACCCATAGAACAGAAACATCTCTTTTTCAGCATTTTGAAGACTTTAGCCGCCG
>NW_026888977.1:0-12317 GCF_032173495.1 Musca vetustissima
TTTTTCAAGGCTACCATAAGGCCATATATAAGGCGTAGATTTTTTAAAGAATATTTTTTCAAGGCTACCATAAGGCCATATATAAGGCGTCTCCAAGAAGGCGTAGATTTTTAAAGAATATTTTTTCAAGGCTACCAAAGAATATTTTTAGGGCTCCCTAACAGGCGTGGATTGATTAAAGAATATTTTTTCAAGGCTACCAAAGGCAATATATAAGGCGTCTCCAAGAAGGCGTAGATTTTTAAAGAATATTTTTTCAAGGCTACCATAAGGCCATATATAAGGCGTCTCCAAGAAGGCGTAGATTTTTAAAGAATATTTTTTCAAGGCTACCATAAGGCCATATGTAAGGCGTCTCCAAGAAGGCGTAGATTTTTAAAGAATATTTTTTCAAGGCTACCATAAGGCCATATATAAGGCGTCTCCAAGAAGGCGTAGATTTTTAAAGAATATTTTTTCAAGGCTACCATAAGGCCATATATAAGGCGTCTCCAAGAAGGCGTAGATTTTTAAAGAATATTTTTTCAAGGCTACCATAAGGCCATATATAAGGCGTCTCCAAGAAGGCGTAGATTTTTAAAGAATATTTTTTCAAGGCTACCATAAGGCCATATATAAGGCGTCTCCAAGAAGGCGTAGATTTTTAAAGAATATTTTTTCAAGGCTACCATAAGGCCATATATAAGGCGTCTCCAAGAAGGCGTAGATTTTTAAAGAATATTTTTTCAAGGCTACCATAAGGCCATATATAAGGGCGTCTCCAAGAAGGCGTAGATTTTTAAAGAATATTTTTTCAAGGCTACCATACACCAAGGCGTAGATTTTTAAAGAATATTTTTTCAAGGCTACCATAAGGCCATATATAAGGCGTAGATTTTTTAAAGAATATTTTTTCAAGGCTACCATAAGGCCATATATAAGGCGTCTCCAAGAAGGCGTAGATTTTTAAAGAATATTTTTTTCAAGGCTACCATAAGGCCATATATAAGGCGTAGATTTTTTAAAGAATATTTTTTCAAGGCTACCATAAGGCCATATATAAGGCGTAGATTTTTTAAAGAATATTTTTTCAAGGCTACACCAAGGCGTATATTCTTTAAAGAACATTTTTTCAAGGCTACCATAAGGCCATATGTAAGGCGTCTCCAAGAAGGCGTAGATTTTTAAAGAATATTTTTTCGAGGCTCCAAGAAGGCGTAGATTTCTTAAAGAATATTTTTTCGAGGTTCCAAGAAGGCGTACATTTTTAAAGAATATTTTTTCGAGGCTCCAAGAAGGCGTAGATTTCTTAAAGAATATTTTTTTCGAGTCTCCAAGAAGGCGTAGATTTTTTCGAGAATATTTGTTCGAGTCTCCAAGAAGGCGTAGATTTTTTCGAGAATATTTTTTCGAGGCTCCAAGAAGGCGTAGATTTCTTAAAGAATATTTTTTCGAGGTTCCAAGAAGGCGTACATTTTTAAAGAATATTTTTTCGAGGCTCCAAGAAGGCGTAGATTTCTTAAAGAATATTTTTTTCGAGTCTCCAAGAAGGCGTAGATTTTTTCGAGAATATTTTTTCGAGTCTCCAAGAAGGCGTAGACTTTTATACCCTTCACAACTATATTGTCAGAGTATTATAGCTTTGCGCAGCCCCAAAAGTTTGTAACGCCGCGAAATAATGGTCCTAGACCGCCCTTTAAGTATCCCGATCGTCATATCTCGATTAGCTGAGCCGACCTAGACATGTGTGTCAGACCGTCCGTCTGTCCATTATAATTTGTAAACAAGATACAGGCCACAGTTATGGATCAATATTCACGAAATTTTGCATGTAGGATGGGTTCTGGTCAATGAAGACCCCTTTTGTTTTTGGTAAAGATCGGTTAATATTGAGGGGAGGAAATGGACCAAAAACTTTATTTTTGTCGGTTTTTCTGGTCGCTCCAGAGGCCGCAATTATGGCACAAACACCGCGATTTTTTGCATGGATCGGGCCAAAGAATAAGTATGGCTGCTTTGATACAGATCGGTTAATATTTAGCTGGTCAAATGGACCCTGACTTTTGTGTGAAAGATTATAAAATTTGTATTCTATGGTGTATATATTTGCCCCTGAATGTCCTGTATGTATGTATTCGGATATGGGAGTTACACATAAATATTTACAAGTGCTTACGTACTGAGATATTATTTAGTAAGCCATTACCACACTAGAGGGCGGAATTATAGCGCTGACCGCTTTGAAATTTTCCATGAGATTCACGTTATGGTCAAGGACAACGCATATAATTTTCGGTGATGATCACATAATCATTTTGGAACGAAATGGTCGAGTCGATCTATAGGCCACAATTGAAAGCCGAACAACACAACCCACAGTGGAAGAGAATCTGGACAAGTAATTAGAAGGACTGAATATTAGTAATATTCGGAAAATATGTCAGTGTAAGGAAAAGGTGTTGTTGATCTCTAATCGGCAAGGCGGTGCAAATATCAGAAATATTGACCGGGCTCGAAATAAACATCGGCAGAATGTTAGAGTTCCGTGATAGTTGTGTAGCGTATCCTATGGTGGGCCCCGTCCGACTATTCTGCTCCGCTCACTGGTTAGATAATAATATTGGAATGAAGTGGAAGGGAAGGGAATCTGGACAAGTAAGTGCTGTACTGAATATTAGTGATATTTGTTGACCTCTAGTCGATCATGAGGGTGCAAATATCGCGAAATATTGCCCAAGCTCAGAACATAGATGTACAGAAAGTTAGATTTTCGTCGAAGTTGTGTAGAGTATCATATGGTCGGCCCGGTCCGTCTATACTGCTCCGCTCACTGGTTTAAAGAAAAATGTTTCAAGTCACCAAGAAGGCGTATTTTTTTCGAGACTCAAGCAATGCTTTAAAAAATTATTATTTTTTTAAGACTTCTCAAAATATTGTCACATATTTTGGTGTGTGTTGTCATTTAATGACATACCCAAGTAGATACGTTTAACATCGTAAATTTTGTAAATATTGAAAAAAGAAAGAAATCAGCAAGCCACGTTATAACAATCACTGGCGAAGAATGTAACAGGCAGGACTCGAAGCAAATGATAATGACATAAGCGAACATGTTGGCGTCAACCATGTGAACATTTAATGATTCGATGACATTTTCTTCGTTTCCTACTTCAACCATTCCTCCTCCTCCACCTGCACTTTCCTCTCCCCCGTCATTTTCATTATAAACTACTTAACCATTGTTCTTGCCGCCATTGTCTTCCATCCATTGCCATTTACTTCGTTTGCACATTTCCTCACTTCTTTAACCAACAACATCCTGACATCCCGTTTGTATTTTCTCTTCTTATTCTTCTTCTTTTTGAGCTGTTTCTTTTATAGTAAAATGTGATAATGGCAACTAATAGCTGTACTTATTTATTGTTGTTGTTGCTGTTGTTGCTTTTACTGCTGCTGTTGTTGATTGCATTCTTTGTGTACATAAATCATCATCATTGTCGTCTGTCCGTCCGTTCATAGCTTTCAATTGTTTCATCTCGTTCTTATTTTGTGTAACAATCAATAAATATTTTTGCAATAAAATCAATATGGAAGATTGCATTTACAATTTGTTATTATTAATCATATATCGGATTGTGGAGATTACACACATAATAGGATTACACACATAATAATAGACCTTCAATGGGATTTTTGTATAACGAAGGAAGTTTAGAGGGTTCTCATAGGTTGGAGGTGAAAGCTATCTATATATTTTGAAGTGCAACCGAAATATAAATAAATTGAAATCGTTTTCTAATAAAATCTATAGAAACTACACCTTGAATTCTCATATAAAATAATAAAATCTATTTTGGACAATGGTGCGTATGACTGTTATTAATAGAAGATACCTCAATGAAAATGGCTATAACTTTGGTAATTTTGAAGGTATTTCAAATTTGTTTTCTAATATTGAAAGCTAAGAATGTGTTATTTTCTGTACCAGGAACATTTTATAGCATACCTTTTGGGGGTTTTCAATAAAAATTTAATTTTTTTTCAAATAACGTGAAATACACATTTCAAAAAATGTGATTTGGTTATATATATATATATATATATATATATCATTAAAACCAATTCCTTAAAATGTTCGAACAAAATTTTGTAATAAACTCTGTTAAAACTACATCTGAAAACCAGTAAGGAAAGTAGTAAAGTCGGATACTCTTCATCACTATGGGTATATTAAACAGGGCTATTAACATGAAATTAGATTAAATAAAATATGTGATATTTATCTAAATGTGAATCTACCTAGATCTATCCATAAAGTATGTAAATCGACTTCATGCAAATATAAATAGGTCATCCGTTGGGCTATGTCTGTACTTCTAGAAAACGCAACTACTTAATTCTATGCTCAATTTTGTACGTTGTGCAAAATTTGATGTCAATCTGACTAACATGAGGAGTTTGGTGCCCAATTTACTTGAAATCGGGCGAAAATATATATGGAAGCTCTATTCAAATATTAAGCGATTTCAGACAAACTTGTCACAGGTTAGGTTATACTAATTTCAAAACGTGTTGTTCCTATTTGTTCCCTGATGCGCCAATTACTTAAAATCAATCTATAATAAAAGGGAGCTATATCTAAATCAGGACCGATTTTCACGAAACTTGGCAGACATCACTCTAGGCTCAATTCAGTATGTTATGCCAAATTTCGTGCAAATCGAGAGATATATAGCGACTTTGGTGCACCATTTACATGAAATCGGACGAAACTATATGTGGGAGCTATATAGAAATCTGGACCGATTTTCTCGAAACCTGGCAGACATCACTCTAGACTCAATTCAGTACGTCGTGCAAAATTTCGTGCAAATCGAAAGATATATAGGGACATTGCTACACCACTTACCTTAAATCGGACGAAACTATATATGGGAGCTATATCTAAATCTGAACCGATTTTCTCGAAACTTGGCACACATCATTCAAGACCTAATTCATTACGCTGTTACAAATTTCGTGCAAATCGAAAGATATATAGGGACTTTGGTACACCATTTACCTTAAATCGGATGAAAATATATATGGGAGCTATATCTAAATCTTAGCCGATTTTTCTCAATTTCGATAGGGTCAAAAAGACAAATAAGTGACCTATGCCAAATTTCATCCAATTCGGATCATAAATGCGACCTGTACTTTGTTTACAATTTAACATAGGCAGACGGACGGACAGACGGACATGCGTAAATCGACTGAGAAAGTGATTTTATGCATATTCTCAAAAGGAACCATGTGTCTATCCCGTTTCCTTTTGCCACAGTGTGGTGAAGGGTATAAAAACAATAAAATCAAATTTGGACATTGGTGCGTATGACTGTTATTAATAGAAGATACCTCAATGAAAATGGTTATAACTATGGTAATTTTGAAGGTATTTCAAATTGGTTTCCTAATATGGAAAGCTAAGGTGTGTTATTTTCTGTACCAAAAAAAATTTTTATGGCAAACCTTTTGGGGTTTTCAATATAAATTTAACTTTTTTTCAAATAACGTGAACTACACATTGCAAAAAATATGATTTGGTTCGTAAAATCAAAATATATCATTAAGGGAACACACCCCCCCCCCACCGTTCTCGGAGTCACAATTTTTTTGATTTAATTCGATTCTACACTAATTCAAGAATGTCTCTACAAAATTTCAAGTGAAAATCTCAGGAACTCTTGAAGATATAGCCGATTTATTGTGCCAGCATCATGTGACGGCTAAAGGGCTTCTCAAACTTTAAACGCGTTTTTTCTCTTTTGCGAATGGCGGGCACGATAACTCAAAAACTAATAACCCAATCGATACACGTTTCTCTGTGAGTGTATAGCTATCGTATGAACTAGAATAAAGTCAATCGGTGATGATCTTCCTTATTTTTAAACTTGGTTTGTGGTCAAAAATGGGCGATTTTCCAAAAATATTTTTTCAAAGGTCCGCCATTTTGTTAATAATACGAGAGCCAGACATGTACTCTTTCTAACACCGTTGGAATTTTCGGATTCCGATTTACAAAATTACAAAAAAACAACAACAAAGCAATAACAAAAATTTTTTGTAAATTATTGTTCTTCTCTTTCAAATTTTCAAATATATATGTGCAAAGTTACAAACCTTAACAAGCATTGGTATTGATTTACCAGCCCATTGAAAATCTTGAAAAATTAAAATCGAGAATGGGTGGGGTTCCCTTAAAACCAATTCCTTAAAGTGTTCGAACAAAAATTTTTAATAAACTCTGTTGAAACTACGTCTGAAAAAATATATTTTCACCTAAAATAATAAAATAAATTTTGGACAATGGAGCGTAGGCTTGTTATTAATGGAAAGTACCTCTACAAAAATGGCCATAACTTGGGTAATTTTGAAAATATTTAAAATTTGTTTCCCAATATGTAAAACTAAGAATGTTTTCTAGTTTCTAGCAGACACAGTTTGAGGCATCTTCTTTAATTTTTCGATAAAAAATTTAACTTTTAAATAATGTGTAATATTTCGTTACAAAAGTTAAAACATTTTCAGAAATTTTGACCATATTTAAACATTTCGATCCTTTCTTTTGAGTCTTTGGATGACAAATTCAAATAGAATCTGGTAAGACTGCAACTTGGAAATAATTTATTCTCACCTAAAAAATAATAAAAATCAATTTTGGATAAGGGTGCGTATGATTGTTATTAATGGGAGGTAGCTTTAGGAAAATGACCATAACTTCTGCAATTTTGAAGCCATTTCAATTTTATTTTCTGATATGGAAAGGTAAGAATGTATAGTTTTCAAGCAAAAATGTAGTTTCTTAATATTAGTCGTGATTTACACTAGACTATTTTTGAAATATATGTAAACCTTTCTTTTGAGTTTTTGTATTCAACTTAAACCACTCTGTATGTTATAGTGATTTGCTTGTTTGGACAAATCAAACCTTTCTGAGAGAATATAATTTCAGGAGGCAAAATTTGTCCATAGAAATAATTATACCCTACACAACTATGTTAATTTTTGTCGGTCGCTACATAGACCAAACCAAACATCACGAATTTTTTACATGGAGAAGGTGATCGGGACAACGAATAAGCATGCCTGTTCTGATAAAGATTGGTCAATACTTAGCTGGTCAAATAGACCCTGATTTTTGTGTGAAAAATGACAAAATTTGTGATGATCAGATAAAAATTTTGAGTTGAAGTGGACCGAAAACTTAATTTTTTATGTTGAGTCGACCTATAGGCCACCATTAAAGGCCGAACATCACAAAACAACCCACGGTGAAGGGAATCTGGAGAAATAATTAGAAGAACTGTACTGAATATTAGTAATATTTGTTGACCTCTAGTCGGGTGCAAATATCGCGAAATATTGCCCAAGCTCACAATGTAGTACCACAGAAAGTTAGATTTTCGTGGAAGTTGGGCGAGGGTGCGTATGATTGCTATTAATAGAAAGTACCTATACTAAAATGGTCATAACTTTTGAAATGTTAACGATATTTTAAATGTATTTTCGAATATGGAAAGCTAAGAATAAGTTCTGTTTTCTAGCTGGAACAGTTCATGGCATCCCTTCAGAGAATTCAACAGATTTGGCTGTATTTTCATACTATCAAATCTTCCTACTGGTAACAGTACTGGTATGTTGGAGCGTATGATCATTGCCGCCACGTATACGCTCAGGAGAATGGATTTATTTGAAATAATTTGTAACCCAATTCATCATTTTCTAAATCTGAAAATAAGTTTAATTACTTCAGCTTTTCTTTTACAAAAAAATCTCCTTGAATAAAAATTAATTTCTCAAGCCTAAAATTGAAATTTCCCTAATATCTTCACATTTCGAAATTTCCCAAAGCTAATTTACTACTTTTTTTGTTTGCAATTTCCATTTGACCTACATTGAAGTTGGCTCTTTGTTGTTTATTGATTTTTAATTTGTCTTGGCGTTTACCACAGCTAAAGCAAAACAACAAAGCTTCCAGCTGCCATCACCCACCCTCGCAGAACTGGTGGTAAATATTTAAAATGAAATTTAATTGCTTACGGCCAAACCTTCCGAACCGAAAAAAAACAAAGTACATTTAATTACATAATTTGTTACAATGTGTTTGTTGTTGTTGTCGTGCAAATAAACGACAACGAAACCGCAACAACAAATATAACAACAACTCATTATCCGTTGTTTGAAACGAAAAAAAAATAAATAAACTAGCCATTTCCAGTGAGGTAACTTGGTGTTTTCCAAACATGCCAGTAAGGGCTTTACTCGGAAAGGTCGGAGACTTGAAAATTCTGGGGGGCTAATGCACATGAAAGAAAGTTATGAGTGAAACATATTCATATGGAAGCCTTAAAGAAATATTCGATAAAAAATCTAAGTCTTATGGCAGACTTAAAAAATATTCTTTAAAAATCTACGCCTTATGGGAGCCTTGCTAGCGAACAAGTTGATTCTTCGACATTTCCTCCCCCAAAATAAAATACAGTACCTAATCAACATTTTAAAAGGATTATGTAAACAGTGTGAAAATATTTCCCCGAAACTCAAAATATTGAATGCTGCTACACACACACATACACAATTCATAACTCACACATGCATATGCTTAATTACTTGGGCGCCATAAGGAACACACCATACCACATAATTGTTCATAACTCATGGTCAATTTGGTATGCGGTGGAGGATGTGGGGGCGTATGTGTTATGCTATAACACTCATACGCCACCCATATTCGCCCATCCTGTCATTAACACTTTCCATACATTTAACTGGCTATTTGAAATAATTTGCTTTGCGCTTCTCTTATTCTTGTTGTTGTTATTATTATGATCTTCTTCTTGTTCTCAGCATGATAGCGCTGATAATTTGCCTCGCCACTAATGATACGCCAATACAATGCATCGACAACAACAGCCGCCGGCTAATGAAATTTGTGGTGACTCACAAAATGACCAATATTTCCTACTTCATTATAGATTGGTTCATTGTATTGGAAGGTAGAGGGGAAGCGGGTATTGGGCATGGTTCATCACATATTAATTAGTCACACCACAGTTTTACCGCCGTTGCGCCATTGTGATATTCTTTGATATCGACCCTCCAGATCTCTTGATTAACAATACTCAAAATCAATTGAAAGCTTGAAAGAGGGGCGGCTTTTTTAAAGGAATCACATTTGCATGTTTATCGGCCATAATGTCATTTGGTGGAAAAATAGATTTGTTAGGGTCATTTCAATGCTTACGGTCGGAGGTTATCTCACGAAGAGATGGGTAATTTGGTTGCTGTCAGGCAATTTAATGACATACAAAATGCAGATAATTGGGAGGTCATTTTTGAAAAAATCGATATTATATTAATGAGGCCATGCAAAAATTAATAGAATACCTATGACAGATTTTTTAACAAAATTTGTTTGAGGTACCCATTAGCAGTAGATTTTTTAAAGAATATTTTTGCGAAAGGCCGCAGATTTTTTAAAGAATATTTTTTCGAGTCGTTTATAAGGCGAAGATTTTTTAAAGAATATTTTTCGAATCATTTATAAGGCGTAGATTTTTTAAAGAATATTTTTTCGAGTCTCCAACAAGGCGTAGATTTTTTAAAGAATATTTTTTTGAGGCATTTACAAGGCGTAGATTTTTTAAAGTATATTTTTTCGAGGCATTTACAAGGCGTTGATTTTTTAAATAATATTTTTTCGAGTCTCCAACAAGGCGTAGATTTTTTAATGAATATTTTTTCGAGTCTCCAACAAGGCGTAGATTTTTTAAAGAATATTTATTTCGACGCTCAAAGAAGGCGTAAATTTTTTAAAGAATATTTTTTTCGAGGCATTTACAAGGCGTAGATTTTTTAAAGAATATTTTTTTCGAGGCTCAAAGAAGGCGTAGATTTTTTAAAGAATATTTTTTCGAGGCATTTACAAGGCGTAGATTTTTTAAAGAATATTTTTTCGAGGCATTTACAAGGCGTAGATTTTTTAAAGAAGGTCCTCTAAGTTGTAGATGAAGGTCCTCTAAGTTGTAGATTTTTTAAATAATGTTTTTCCAGACGTCTTTAAATATTAGATTTTTTGAGGCTCTTATTAGGGGTAGATTTTTTGAGGCTGTTATGAGTCATAGGTTTTTTAAATAATATTTTTAGGAGTAGATTTTTTTACAGAAACATTTTTGAGGCTCCTATGCGGCGTAGATTTTTATACCCTACACAACTATGTTGTCAGAGTATCATAGCTTTGTGCAGCCCAAAAAGTTTGTAACGCCACGAAATATTGGTCCTAGACCCACCTTTAAGTATACCGATCGTCATATCTCGACTAGCTGAGTCGATCTAGACATGTGTGTCCGTCCGTCTGTCTGTCCATTATAATTTGTAAACACGATACAGGCCACAGTTTTGGACCAATCTTCACGAAATTTTGCATGTAGGACGAATTCTAGCCAATGAAGACCCCTATTGTTTTTGATAAAGATCGGTTAATATTTAGGGGATGAAATGGACCAAATACTAAATTTTTGTCGGTTTTTCTGGTTGTTCCAGAGGCCACAATTATGGCCCAAACACCACGAATTTTTGCATGGAGAAGGGGATCAGGCCAAAGAATAAGCATGCCTGTTTTGATAAAGATCGGTCAATATTTAGCGGGTCAAATGGACCCTGACTTTTGTGTGAAAAATGACAAAATTTGTATTCTATAGCGTATATATTTACCCCTGAAGAACAAAGACCCGAGAAGTTGATAGCATATCCTTTAAATTGACCTTTAAATTGCTACCATTTCGTACTGAGATATTATTTAGTAACCCATTACCACACTAGAAGGCGGAAATATAGCTCTGATCGCTTTGAAATTTTCCATGAGATTCCAACTACGCCTATCATTTTAGGTGATGATCAGATAACAATTTTCGGATAAAGTGCACCGAAAACTTAACGTTTTGTGTTTTTTATTCGATCCATAGGCTACAATTGAAAGCCCAACATCGGTAAAGTTAATCTGGACAAGTACAGCCCTCGTCTACTTAATATTAGTAATATTTGTTAACCTTTGGTCGGGTGTCAAGAGGTTGCAAATATCGCAAAGTTAGATATTCGTGGAAGTTGTGTAGGGTATCATATGGTCGGCTATACTGCTCCGCTCACTGGTTTAAATAATATTTTTCGAAGCACTTTCTGAGGCGATTTATGCATGTCCGTCCTTCCGTCTGTACATGTTAAATTGTAAACAAAGCACAGTTCGCATTTATGATCAGAATTGGATGAAATTTGGCGCAGTTCATTTATTTAGCCCAAGGACGAACCCTATTGAAATTGGTAAAAATCGGGTCAGATTTATATATAGCGCCCATATATTTTCGTCCGATTTAAGGTAAATGGTGTACCATAGGGACATTGGTTTTCTTTCGATTTGCCCGAAATTTGGCATAACGTACTCAATTAAGCCTAGAATGATGTGTGTTAAGTTTCCTGAAAATCGGTTCAGATTTAGATATAACTCCTATATATATTTTCATCCGATTTAGTGTAAATGGTGCACCAAGGTCCCTTTATATATTTCGATTTACACGAAATTTGGCACAGCGTACTGAATAAAATCTAGAATGATGTGTGTCAAGTTTCGTGGAAATCGGTTCAGATTTAGATATCGGATATATATTTTCGCCCGATTTAATGTAAACGGTATACCAAGGTCCCTTTATACCTTTCGATTTGCCCGAAATTTGGCATAACGTACTCAATTAAGCCACCAAAGTCCCTATATATCTTTCGATTTATACGAAATTTGGCACAGCGTACTGAATAAAATCTAGAATGATGTGTGTCAAGTTTCGTGGAAATCGGTTCAGATTTAGATATATCTCCCATATATATTTTCGTCCGATTTAATGTAAATGGATTACCAAAGTCCCTATATATCTTTCGATTTGCTCGAAATTTGGCACAGCGTAATGAATTAGGTCCAGAATAATGTGTGCTAAGTTTCGTGAAAATCGCTTCAGATTCAGATATAGCTCCCATATATATTTTCGTCCGATTTAAGGTAAATGGAGTACCAAAGTCCCTATATATCATTCGATTTGCCCGAAATTTGGCATAACGTACTCAATTAAGTCTAGAATGATGTGTGTTAAGTTTCCAGAAAATCGGTTCAGATTTAGATATAGCTCCTATATATATATTCGTCCGATTTAGTGTAAATGGTGCAACAAAGTCCCTATATATCTTTCGATTTATACGAAATTTGGCACAGCGTACTGATGATGTGTGTTAAGTTTCGTGGAAATCGGTTCTGA